>NC_086453.1:18058848-18293848 GCF_028390025.1 Pseudophryne corroboree | reverse complement strand
TAATGAGAGAATCCGCAGGGATAATGCGGGGGATCGTGCACCTGCAAACGGTAGCCGCACTACACACAGATACGGGGCAGTCAGAGGAGCGACAACCCGGTACTATAGATATTTTTTTTAAATCAGACTAAACTAGTTTGAATTTTTTTGCCTTTTGATCAAATCTGTAGGAAATGTCAAATGTACAAATCTTTTTTCAACTGCAGACCCTGCAGCGCGACCTCTTCATACCCCCAGGATAAAATGCTCTGCACCTAAACTTCCAACATGACCCTTTCCACCGGTTACCAAAGTGATTGGCCTGCAAACATCCCATTAACACAGCCCCGTCCATCGGGAACAAAACACTGCTCCCAAATGTTCCACCTCATAGGCAAACGGGGAGGGGGGGGGGGGGGGGGTTCTGGTTGCCTGTAAACACCCCTCCTCTCGCCAAGTTTCTCAAATTATGACAATAATAGCAATAGTATACAGAATAATATGATTACTAGAGCTGCTGCCACATCATTCAGGTTATGGAACAGAGCGGAGCTGCTGCACATGCCCGGTGGTAGCATCTTATTCTACCAAGTTTGCTTTATGTGAGGATCTGAGTCCTCAATCAGTGCTCTGGACTAGAGAGTAACTGCCAGGAAGAAGAGACAGGAGGTTACCATGAGGTGGGAGAATGTGTGCTTAGAAAGTGCAGTACTGGTTCTACTATAGTTGTGTACTTATTTATAGTTTGTTTAACCTTTTATAGTATGTTTAACCTTTTCCTGACCACTTCTTTATATAATTTAATTGTTTGATACAGCCCATAGTATAGACCATCTAAAGTTTTAAATATTAATAATGTATTCCATACAGTATCCAATGTATAAATAGACGAATGTGTACATTAATGTCCAGGGTCGTTACCAGGTTCTTCTACCGCTCCTCCAGACTCCCGCACTTACTCCAATGTTCTGCAGATTCGGAGATTGTGGACTACATTTGGAAACCCCCCTTTAGAAATCCTGCGTTTGCCACTGCACCTCACTTTCCATTGTAGGTACCCGCGCTTCATTCAGTGTTTTTATAAATCAGTTCACAAACTCAGCCCAGGCAGCCGTAATGGACGACGACGTACGAGGTTTGGGCTCGAAGCATTTTATACAGGGTACAAGGGTCATTTCCCAGGGTCTATAAATTACATGCTCCGCAGCAGAGAATTATAAGGGATTATGGGTCTAATTCAGACCCGATCGCAGTTGTGCGAAATTGCAAGGCGGACGATTATCCAACGACTGCGCATGCGTACGGATCGTAATGTGCAGACGCAACGCTGAACAGCGAAAATATCCTGCGTTTTTTTATATCGATAGGCGAAAGCAAGCTGATTGATAGGAAGCGGGCGTTTGTGGGTGGTAAATGGCCGTGTTCTGGGAGTGTCAGTAAAAACGCAGGCGTGCCCAAGCGTTTTCACGGCGGGTGTGTGACGTCAGCTCCGGCCCCGATCAGCCTGTTCTCATCGCACTGTAGGAGTAAGTCCTGGGCTGCGCACACACCGCACAGACTGGAAAATCATTTGATGGTGAGTGAGTTGTGAACAGATTTGCAGCTGTCTGGTGAAGTTTTCGCACGGCGCACACATGCATTCGCACACTTGCACGGGGAGGGTTTTCACTCTCTATGGGCGGCTATCTGATCGCAGACCTCTGCAAAAACGCACAGCGGGCGATCAGATCCAAACTACGCATGCGTATGCATCACACTGCGCCGGCGCGTCACACGGCTGCAACGGGGATCACTGGTCAGCGATGGGTTTGTGCGAAGGATCCATTCGCACGGGCGTTCGCAAGGAGATTGACAGGAAGAGGGCGTTTGTGGGTGGCAATTGACCGTTTTCAGGGAGTGTCCGGAAAAACTCAGGCGTGTCCCAGCGTTTGCAGGGCGGATTCCTGACGTCAATTCCGGTCCCGGACAGGCTGATGTGATCGCAGCGGCTGAGTAAGTCCTGGGCTGCGCAGAGACTGCACAAGATCAGTTTGTACCGCTCAGCTACACATGCGATCACACACTTGTACAGCTAAAATACACTCCCCTGTGGGCGGCGACTATCTGATCGCAGCGCTGCAAAAATCGCCTGCTAGCGATCAGGTCTGAATTACCCCCTAAGTACGAAATTTAGGAGCAGAGTATTTATATCAGGTGGAAGGTGTCACGTCGGAGGGTCCATTCTATCCAAATAGTGCTGTCTTGATGTGTTGATAACCGGTGTCCTGGCAGTGTCTGAGTGAAGTGTCAGTTCTGCAGCCAATATATTTTTATAATAGTTCCCTGTGAATTAAATGGTTTTGGCTCAGCAATCTGCAGAGTAACATGGATCACTTCCTATCTGCTATCATAGCTAGCATTTTTTGCAGCGCTGCGATCAGGTCAGAACTGCTCATGTGTATGCACCGCAAAGCGCAGGCGCGTCACACGGGTATGGAGTGGATCGTTGCCGTGCGATGGATTTAACGAAGAATCCGTTCGCACAGCTGATCGCAAGGAGATTGACAGGAAGAGGGCGTTTGTGGGTGGCAACTGACCGTTTTCTGGGAGTGGTTGGAAAAACGCAGGCGTGCCCAAGCGTTTGCAGGGCGGGTGTCTGACGTCAATTCCGGGCCCGGACAGGCTGATGTGATTGCAGCGACTGAGTAAGTTCTGGGCTTTTTTGTACCGCTCGGCTGCACATGCGATCGCACACTTGCAAAGCAAAAATACACTCCCCCGTGGGCGGCGACTATGTGATCGCAGCGCTGCAAAAAATTGCTAGCGAGCAGTAACTGTGGTGCAATGTTAGAGCAGGACTGAGCATCATCCTCCTAATGGTCTCTCTGCTTCTCCGCTGTGGTAACACAGAACTGTAAAACCTAGAGGGACCCCGTCCCCCGGTTCCCAGGGTTTACAGTGCTGTGCTAAGTGCTCCTTTCATCCACTGCTATTTACAGCCAATGAGAGTTTAGTACAGCACTTAGCATCCTTTTGTAAATAGCGCCAATAATATTCCCATTTCACTCTCCGTCATGGACAGCACAGGACGGGTAACCAGGGGCTAAGTTTACCAGGGGCCCCTTTGCAGGACATTATCCGGGCCCCAGCCTTTGGCTTTATTAAGATGTTGGTTATGGTATTAGTCATCATTCCTCTTAAGCAACTTATCTGACAACTAATCATAGCGTAATAAAGAGGGGGAGATTTATCGACGCTTGGAGAGTGATACAGTGGCGAGAGATAAACTATCAGCCAACCAGCTCTTAAGTGACATTTTTCAAACACAGCGTGTAACACGGCAGCTAGGAGCTGATTGGCCGATACTTTATCTCTCTCCACATTACTGAGGAGAATAGAGAGAGTCTGCAGCTGGTGCAGTGTGTGGAAAATAAATAAAATGTAATGAGAAGAAGTCGCCGCTATGTGGGGGGGTCATTCCGAGTCGATCGCTCGCTAGCAACTTTTTGCAGCGCTGCGATCAGGTTAAATCTCGGCAAAACTGCACATGCGTATGCACCGCAATGCGCAGGCGCGTCGTACAAGTACAAAGCGGATCGGTGCTGGGCGATGGATTTAATGATGAATCCATTCGCACAGCCGATCGCAAGGAGATTGACAGGAAGAAGGCGTTTGTGGGTGTCAACTGACCGTTTTCAGGGAGTGGTTGGAAAAACGCAGGCGTTTGCAGGGCGGGTGTCTGACGTCAATTCTGGGACCGGACAGACTGAAGTGATCGCATCGGCTGAGTAAGTTCTGGGCTACTCAGAAACTGCACAAACTGTTTTTGTACCGCTCGGCTGCACATGCGATCGCACGCTTGAAAAGCTAAAATACACTCCCCTGTAGGCGGCGACTATCTGAACGCAGCGCTGCAAAAAATAGCTAGCGAGCGATCAACTCGGAATGACCCCCAGTATCTGTTAGAAGTTTGTCCGTGTAGCAATTTCAAATATATAAATATTAATGAGAGATATCCACATATAACAGTACAGCCAGTATTACATGTATGGTGCGTATGTTTATAAAGATCTTATTCTATTTAGAATATATTGTGTTCTCCTCTCACAATAACACGGGGCGTGATTCCGATTTGTACGTAATGCCGATGTTCACGCCGCTGAGCACTTATCGGAAGACCTGCGCACGTGCCCCAATCGCACTGTGTACGCCCAGAGGTGCCACTCGCAGTGACAGAAAGGACCATTTGGGGGAGGTAACGGGGAGTGGTGACAATGCGCAGACTTGTCACAGGTGTTCCGGGGCGCACACCCGCCTTCAGCTGCGATCATATAAGCAGAGAAACGGCGCCAGTGTCAGTATTGCCGCGGCCAGGCTGTGTAGCCACAGACTCACTCGGGGAGTCGATGTTCCTCGTTACTGTGTAAAGCCGGCGCATGAGTGTGAAGTTACTGAGGACTCGGCGATGGCTCTGGTCTGAGACAGCCTGAGGCATCGCAGCTGCATAGGCGTGTGTGCAAATCGCAATCAGGCCCACGCTTTCATGTGACAAGGGAAACTTTATATAATCAGCGTGTATGGCTGATATATATATATATATATATATATATATATATATATATAAAACATTGCAGAACTAGTCTGAACTTTGACATTTATCAGCACCGCGGTCTCTCCACTTAATCTCTCTCCGAAGCTTGATACATCTGCCAAAATACCCACATTTAAAAAGTTGACAGGTCAAAAAGGCGACACAAGATTTTCATTGTTTTTTTGGTGTGTATGTCGACATAGGTCGACGTGGACACCGTATAAGTGTACTGCGTCCCCTCGCATGGCTCGCCACATATTTCCCCTCCAGGTCCACTGGGATGGTAAAGTATGAACAAGTCGGTTTCAATAAAAAAAAAATCCATGTCAGGATTTTGACCATCGGGCAATGGTTGTCTGTATTTTGACCACCGGGATTTTGAGGTAGGTAAATTGACCGCATCCCATATGCGCATATGCCGGGGGCGGAATTCGGGGTCAATCCTCCCCTAAGAACAACATTATTGTCACATACATGTTTCGTCACTGCTGTAACATGGCAGTCAGGAGCTGATTGGCTGGTACTTTATCTCTCTGTGGCTGTACTGAGCGCAATGCTGAGGTAAGGGGATGTGAATAACGGGACTGTGCCGCTGGAGGCAACGCTTTCACTTGCCCAATGCCTGCGTTGTGGAACTTCGCCGTTCAAACCCCAACGGCCACGTCCGACGGGCCATGACTGTGGTCAATGAGCCATGAACGTGCGCTGACCTGTGACACACAGTAAGGGTCTCCCGTAGTGCTCACTGCAGGGCTACAGAATAAACAACACGGCTTCTGTGATGCTACTGACTGATTCCATACTGAGAACATTCCAGCAAAACGCCCACTTACCCACATTCTCCTTCCCCGATATACCACAGGGGTCCATCGTGCTGCCCGCCAGGCAGAGAGTCTTTGCTGCATGAATTGCGCAATGTTCTCTGAGCAAAACACCATTTTACTTCTTCTATTGTTCGTTCTTAAGTTACTAAGGGGGAGATGTACTAAGCAGTGATAAAAGTGGAGCAGTGAGCCAGTGGAGAAGTTGCCCATGGCAACCAATCAGCACTGACATAACAGTTATAATTTGCATACTATAAAAGTATACAGAGCAGCTGATTGGTTGCCATGGGCAACTTCTCCACTGGCTGACTTCTCCACTTTTATCACTGCTTAGTACATGTCCCCTTAAATTGCTCTTATAACCCCAGTAGGTTGACATTGTCGTCATCTAGCTACCCTGCGAGTGACAAATACGTATAATTACATGTTTTAGTGCATTTCATACTTGGGAACTAGGAATTGTCCCAACAATTAGATTTCCCCCGTCATTTAATCCTGAATATCCGCTCTTAGGGGAAATATGCAAATTATCTACAGGAACTATACGCACTGGGGCTGATTCCGAGTTGGATGCAGCAGCGTTATGCCAATACAGCTACAATCACTTTCCTGGGGTACAGGTTTGCGTCTGACTGTACAAGGACTGAGACGTCCACTTTGCCCCTCTTTAGATGCTAGAACTGTGCTTTGTGCATCTTTAGTCACCACCATCGGTCGCCAAATCGTAAATTGCTCCTGCCCTATGCAAGGTGAAGATTGTCCGTCTGAGTGTGGCCTCCAGTGCGAGCGATTAAGCCACAGCATATGCAAATATTTTAGCGACTCGCCTGCAACACTCCCGTGTCACACCGGTAAGACCGACCAACTCCATGTGTTCGGATAGCAACCTCCCAGTCACCACCAAGAAATGCCCAATACATTGGGGGTCATTCCGAGTTGATCGCTTGCTAGCAGTTTTTAGCAGCAGTGCAAATGCTATGCCGCCGCCCACTGGGAGTGTATTTTAGCTTAGCAGAAGTGCGAACGAAAGGATCGCAGAGCGGCTACAAAAAAAATTGTGCAGTTTCAGAGTAGCTCCAGAACTACTCAGCGCTTGCGATCACTTCAGACTGTTCAGTTCCGTATTTGACATCACACACCCGCTCAGCGTTCACCCAGCCACGCCTGCGTTTTTCCTGGCACGCCTGCGTTTTTCCGAACACCTGAAAACAGTCAGTTGACACCCAGAAACGCCCCCTTCCTGTCAATCACTCTGCGGCCAGCAGTGCAAATGAAAGCCTCGCTAGAGCTTGTGTAAAACTACATCGGCTGTTGTGAAAGTACGTTGCGCGTGCGCATTGCGCCGCATACGCATTGCGCCATATACGCATGTGCAGAAGTGCCGCTTTTTCACTTAATCGCTGCGCTGCGAAAATTTTTATCTAGCGATCAATTCGGTATGACCCCCATTGTGTCAGTACACTTCTCTGTGTGTTCATCTGAAATCACAATTGCGAATCTGTATGAGCACGTTGGACACATTCACGGTGCGACTTAGATGCATTCACAGTAACCCCCCCACCACCTTCTAGAGAGCTACGTCTAACAGCGACATAGCGTTGCAGCTCAGACACCCTTGTATATCTTGGAATGAAAATTCTGAGAGGTTTCCACGTTAAGCCTGAGCAAGTTAGAGCAATTAGTGTTGTACCGTTTTTGCAGGAGGGTTAGTGGAAGCAATCTTGATTTGAGCAATTTTGTAAAAGTGAAAACATCACATCAAAATCCATTAAAAGATTCGGAGACCCCACCTCTACGCCAGTTATGGACTGCTGCAAAACTAAGTACTTTCTTTTCAATGAAAATCGCTGTGCAGCCTTCTTCAAAACAGCCATAACAGTGCGACTTCTCAGCATTGGTGGCAATGTGACTGTACCAGTGCGCCATCATGTAAGAAGAGGTTACGCTGTGCCTCAGCCATTTTACTCTTTATAAATGTCCACCAATGAGGCTCATATAGAGTTTACCCCTGTCTACGGAGCTTATCTTGCCTGGTTTCTATGACTGAGCTTTGTAGTGAAACGCGCGTCAGGGTGAAACGCGCTTCATGCACACAACGTGTGTCCTGTTGATAAAACAGTGCGGCTTCTCCGCATTGGTGGCAATTTGACTGTGCCAGTGCGCCGTCATGTAAGAAGAGGTTACGCTGTGCCTCAGCCATTTTACTCTTTATAAATGTCCACCAAAGAGACCCATACAGAGTTTACCCATGTCTGCAGAGCGTATCTTGCCCGGATCCTATGACTGAGCTGTGTAGTGAAACGCGCGTCAGGGTGAAACGCGCTTCATGCACACAACGTGTGTCCTGTTGATAAAAATATTTTAAAACTCTCTACTAGTGTATAACGTTGATTCTGGAATTGTAAATACGATCCATCTTACAATGGTGGGACCAGCATAGATTGCAGTCTCTTTGTGAACAAGATGATTATAAAGCAGGATAATATTAGTATGACATGACACAGTATTGTGTAGTATTAACTATACACTAAGAAGCATCCAATCCCTGACTAATTACAACAAATAATGCAATATAGGGCCTAATTCAAGGTTGATTGCAAAATAAAATTTTCCTCTAATGGGCAAAACCATGTGCAGAGCAGGTGGGGCAGATGTAACATGTGCAGAGAGAGTTAGATTTGCGATCACAATTTCTACTTGATAAAGGGGGGTGGAGGTGGCGGTCAGCATGCTGGCCGCAGCCTTGCTCGGGCGATGGGCGGCCCCCAACATGCGATCTCATGGATTGCACATTATGAAGACCAGCGACTGAGTGATTATTTCAGCTTTATCCAAATATTGTTGTGGGGTTTTGACTTTTGATACACCCATTCTTTCAATACTTACCACTCCGGAGTCCCGTAGCTTCGGCAAAGACTTGGTGGCCATTTTCCCAGGGTTTTTGAGCATTCACAGTAGGGAAAATCACTGGGAAAATGGCCAACGTGCCATTTTCCTGGAGATCTGTGCACCACCTAATGCTCAGAGTCACTGTCACTTACCGCTGCCTGCTAGAGAAGAGGGGGGCCTGGAGAGAGACCGCATACGGGCCCCCTCCTCTTAATATACCCCTGACTCCAGGCCGCCTTCAGGTTAGTATGAAAACCCCATGGTATATCCGATGGTGGGCGATCTGCACGTGTGCAGAACGAGTCCTGCGATCGCACTAGCAGTACCCGACAGCCGCAGCCTGATTAACAATCTGCAGCCATTTGGGGGCGGAGAGGAGGTGGTGCCAGCCAGAGTTTCCAAAAATGGGGGCATGTCACCCCCATTTCCAAGGAGTGCAGAGGCCAGGGTCGGAGCTGCAGACGCAGATTTCCTGGCCTCATTTATTATGCAGCTGCCAGTTTGGGAAACCTGAAGGTTACTCAGCCGGCCGTCGGTCGCAAAGAGTGATCCAACGCTGCTTCTTCGGATTCAGCATGGGATCACGCACGCAGGCAGGAGGCGTCCATTTACACCAGGGGCCTCCAGCTGCATCCGCATAAGTCAGCATTGCTCCTGCATGCAGGGATGCAGCAACGATGCAAACCGCGCCCAAGTCTTTTTTGCTTTACATGTTTAAGCATTGCGCTTGAGTGATGTAGACAGATGTCACACCGAGCATATGGACGGCAGCGCTGTGGTGGGGTAACTGTACTCCTCGGCCCAGCACCCTCGCCCCTGGGGCATGTGATGTCATGACATCACACAGCCAGCGCTTGGGGGAGCTGCGGAGGAGCATGTAGGTGGCTTTTAGGATGCACCCTGCGGTTTTTTTTTGCCGCGGGGTGCCAGGCACCCCTCAAGGTAAAACAGTGCATTTGGGTTGCCATAGTGACCATGCCACTCCCTTGGCCTTGCAGCCTTTGTGTGTGGCAGCACCGGTTGCGCACCCCCCAATAACAGCCCTGATGGCCAGGGGCAACAAGTTGCATACAACTTTGCACAGTTGCGCATTTAGCTCCAGGGGTGCAATGAGGGAGCAATTACAGCCGGCTGCCATTGAATCCTGTATCCGCCCCAATTTCAGCAACAGGTCAGGGATGGCATTTGTCTGCATTAATCCTGGTAAATTAGTGACGGCAGACAGATAAGCACCTGGCCTACCTTCTCCCTATCACCGCCGCCCCCCCCATCTCAGGTTCATTTTCCCCTTCACTAGTTACCTCACCCTCCTGACATCACGTTTCCCCATCACAGACACCAGCAGAGGGCAGGGAGGGAGGTGACGGGGGTCAGGGTATTAGTGATCTGGTATAATGTGTCCTAACTAATGATGGAAGAGGTGGAGAAAGCTGAGCAGGGGAGCAACTCTGGGGCTCATTTTCCAGCCTCTTCCCTTTATGTTATTTCAGCCAAAAAGTTTCCAAATCAGAGAGCCCTTATCTCTGGGTCCCAGCCAGGGCTGTCCTCTCCGCAGACCCCTCTGGGGCTCAAGAAGTTCAAACAAGAACTCTTAAAATAGCCACAGACAGAGGGTACAAGGGGGGGGGGGGGGGGGGGGGCGGAGGGAGGAAGCAGGTTAAATCCCTTCACTTTGCTGTTATTTTATAAAGCAACGCTGATTGATGTGACGGCTAACCTGTCCCCCTGCACGCCTGAAACTGGATCCCCCAACTTGTTCAACAACATGTAACATTTCAGCTACTTGGGCAGCAGGAAGTGGGCGAGCTGGGATCTGCGGCCGCTGGGCCACATCCTCAAACCTGGACCCAACTTGTTTACAATGCACCAAAAAAAATAGGAATTTCCATTGTCTTTATGTTATTTCATTGTTCAGCGGAAAGAATAACGACAACATCAACACAAAATACTTTTACATAGTCACGTTAGAGACTTTGTGGATGGCGTTTTATCTTCCAGGAAAATGAAAAGGCAAAAAGACCAGATAAAGTGACTCAACATACCGTAAAGTTACCTATTGTATAAATAAAGTGTTATTTGTTTTTAGAAAACGATGAAGCGCTCTTTATATTTGGATAGCGTTGATTTATTTCTGTATAAACACATCCTATAATAATTTGAACCAATTAATAAATTGTCCTGTGAGCAGTAATTTATTATAATTTACTGTTATTATAATTATTATTTACAAATATTTATAAAGCACCAACAAATTATTGTAATATATTATTATTACTACTACTATTATTATTATTATTATTATTACTACTACTATTATTATTACTATTATCATCATTACTATTATTATTATTACTATTATTATTATTACTACTACTACTACTATTATTATTATTACTATTATTACTACTACTACTACTATTATTATTATTATTATTAATACTATTATTGCTACTACTATTATTATTATTACTAGTATTATTATTACTACTACTATTATTATTACTACTATTATTATCATCATTACTATTATTATTACTATTATTATTACTATTATTACTACTACTACTATTATTATTATTATTATTATTATTACTATTATTACTACTACTATTATTATTATTATTCTTACTATTATTACTACTACTACTACTACTACTACTACTACTACTACTACTACTACTATTATTATTATTAATATTATCATTACTATTATTATTACTACTACTATTATTATTATTATTACTACTACTACTATTATTATTATTATTATTATTATTATTACTACTACTATTATTATTACTATTATTACTACTACTACTATTATTACTACTACTACTACTACTATTATTATTATTATTATATTATTACTATTATTATTATCATTACTATTATTATTATTATTATTAATAATAATAATAATAATAATAATAATAATATTATTGTTGTTGTTGCTACTACTATTTTTACAGACATTTATAAAGCACCAACAAGTTATTATACTTGGGGGGAAAAATTATCTCATCTAGCTTGGGATGTACTAACGGGAAAATATGGTCAAAACCGTATGTACCATATGTACAAAGCTCCCGGGATAGGATCCCTCGCCATGTCCCCTGGGGCATGTGCATGCGCAGAGGGAATGCTGGGTCATTGGGCCTTATTCAGAGATGGACGCAGCCGCTGCGTTCGTATGCAGCGGCCGCATCCATCGGGTCTGCACGCTCACTGGCCATCATTCCGGGATGTGGCCGCATGGTGATTGACAGCGGAGGCCATGGAGAGGGGGGTATCAATGCAGCGTTTCGCAGCGTGGTCCAGTCATCGCAGGTGTGTCCGGACCATTTTTCGGGGGGCCGCTGCGTGATGTCACACGCAGCCGCTCAGAGAAAAAAAATGGCACCGGAGCGCAGGCAGGGGTCAACCGCAAATGGATGCGTTCCAGGGGGCACAGCGCAGCATATGGGGGGCGTTCCGGCGGGCGAGATGATGCAAAGGGGGCGGAGTAGAGGCTTGATGGCAAAATTGTGTAATTGTGGCCACGCCCCCTACTGCACAATGCCGAGATTACTGACAATGTCTGGCGGGGGGCGGGGCCATGATGACGCATTTCTGCGCAAATTGCATCATCGGCTCCTTCAGAGTGCGGGGGGCTTGAGTGCAGGTCCCGCAGGGTGGTGGCAATCCTGAAGACTTTCCCACTCTTCTGGGGAGGTGGGAGTTCACCCAATTTTGGGGAGCCTCCCAGCCAATCCGGGAGAGTAGGCGAGTAAGGATGAAGTCCTGCCATGTCGCTCGCAGTGCCCCAAAAGCTGCAGCACAAATGACATGCTGCTGGGTTTGGGGGCGGTGAGGCGGAGCATTCCAGAAAAGAGCGGCGTCAGACCCATTTTATGGGTGTGCTGACGCCGGTGGCTGCGTCCTCAGATGCTGCTTCCATGGGCCCTGGCAGCGTGATTTGGCCCGGACAACCTGAGTAAGCTGAGGGTCACTCAGTTGTCCAATGTTGGCGCAGATAATCCGATGGTGCCACAGATAATCCGATGGTGCTACAGATGATCCGATGGTGCCACAGATAATCCGATGGTGCCACAGATTATCCGATGGTGCCACAAATGATCCGATGGGGCAAAGTATTCCCGATATTGGCCCTTGCAGCTACCGTCATCTTCAGATAGCGTTAGCACATTGTAGTCTATGGGCTACAGATCAGGGATGTAGTTCTGGCAGGGTTCTCCAGAAACCCGTATCCGGAAATGTCCGCTGGCCAGTCTGACCGTGCGGGCGCAGCAGACCGGCACCACACTCAGCACATGGCAGGGACGGCCTCCTTTCAGAACCCCTGTTCCCGCCTGTGCCTGGTGATACATTCACCCGATGTGATCACATTCTGCAACGTAACCTCGGCCGCTAATATCGCACCCATTGACAAATGGGCCCCATTAACTCTGCAGGGCCTGGTAAAACAGCGGGTATGATGAGTTCACAGCTGGCGCAATATAAGTGCCAGGCTTTCAGGGCAGCGTCAGGCCCAGTGATGTATGTTAGCGGGCCCTGTGGGTAATTAGAGCCACATTGGCCTCACGCTGAGATTCCGGCTTCTGTTTGTCTTTTAATGGCCCTATCATCTTATCAGTCGTATCTGGAGCACCGAGGAGCGGGAGATTCGGGTTCAGCCCTTTATCTGGTCATCCAGATTACTGAGCTATTATATACATTCTGTCTCCCTGTGATATTTGTACATTCCCGGCTACACGCACTGAGTTACTATTGGTGGATGCAGGTAACATAGAGACCGTTTTGGAAAAATATGGATCCTAAAAAACAAAATGTCTGCACAGCGTACGGCCTCACACATAATCCCGGCCCGCAATCAGTATCCAATCTAATTACATATGTTCATGCTAATTCATTATCAATGCTATATGTGCGGGTGGCTGCACAGTATCACTACTGCTCTGTATAAGTTATGTAATTCTCAGTATCTTTTCTTATTCTTAATGCACGGAAAATGGCTCAGTACCACTTCTGTCCTGCGTAGGCAGTGTAATTCCCAGTATCTATTCTAATTATATAAATAGGGATAATGGCACAGTACCACTTCTGTTCTTTGTAGTCTGTGTCATTCCCAGTATCTGTTCTAATTCTATAAGTAGGGATAATGGCTCAGTACCACTTCTGTTCTTTGTAGGCAGTGTCATTCCCAGTATCTGTTCTAATTCTATAAGTAGGGATAATGGCACAGTACCACTTCTGTTCTTTGTAGGCAGTGTCATTCCCAGTATCTGTTCTAATTCTATAAGTAGGGATAATGGCACAGTACCACTTCTGTTCTTTGTAGTCTGTGTCATTCCCAGTATCTGTTCTAATTCTAAAAGTAGGGATAATGGCACAGTACCACTTCTGTTCTTTGTAGTCTGTGTCATTCCCAGTATCTGTTCTAATTCTATAAGTAGGGATAATGGCACAGTACCACTTCTGTTCTTTGTAGTCTGTGTCATTCCCAGTATCGGTTCTAATTCTATAAGTAGGGATAATGGCACAGTAACACTTCTGTCCTTTGTAGGCAGTGTCATTCCCAGTATCTGTTCTGATTCTATAAGTAGGGATAATGGCACAGTACCACTTCTGTTCTTTGTAGTCTGTGTCATTCCCAGTATCTGTTCTAATTCTATAAGTAGGGATAATGGCACAGTAACACTTCTGTCCTTTGTAGGCAGTGTAATTCTCAGTATCTGTTCTAATTATATAAATAGGGATAATGACACAGTAACACTTCTGTTCTTTGTAGGCAGTGTCACTCCCAGTATCTGTTCTAATTCTATAAGTAGGGATAATGGCACAGTACCACTTCTGTTCTTTGTAGGCAGTGTCATTCCCAGTATCTGTTCTAATTCTATAAGTAGGGATAATGGCACAGTACCACTTCTGTTCTTTGTAGGCAGCGTCATTCTCAGTATCTGTTCTGATTCTATAAGTAGGGGTAATGGCACAGTAACACTTCTGTCCTTTGTAGGGAGTGTCATTCTCAGTATCTGTTCTAATTCTATAAGTAGGGATAATGGCACAGTACCACTTCTGTTCTTTGTAGTCTGTGTCATTCCCAGTATCTGTTCTAATTCTATAAGTAGGGATAATGGCACAGTGCCACTTCTGTTCTTTGTAGTCTGTGTCATTCCCAGTATCTGTTCTAATTCTATAAGTAGGGATAATGGCACAGTAACACTTCTGTTCTTTGTAGGCAGTGTCATTCCCAGTATCTGTTCTAATTCTATAAGTAGGGATAATGGCACAGTAACACTTCTGTTCTTTGTAGGCAGTGTCATTCTCAGTACCTGTTCTAATTCTATAAGTAGGGATAATGGCACAGTACCACTTCTGTCCTGCGTAGGGAGTGTAATTCTCAGTATCTGTTCTAATTCTATAAGTAGGGATAATGGCACAGTAACACTTCTGTTCTTTGTAGTCTGTGTCATTCTCAGTATCTGTTCTAATTCTATAAGTAGGGATAATGGCACAGTAACACTTCTGTTCTTTGTAGGGAGTGTCATTCCCAGTATCTGTTCTAATTCTATAAGTAGGGATAATGGCACAGTAACACTTCTGTTCTTTGTAGGCAGTGTCATTCTCAGTATCTGTTCTAATTCTATAAGTAGGGATAATGGCACAGTAACACTTCTGTCCTGCGTAGGCAGTGTAATTCTCAGTATCTGTTCTAATTCTATAAGTAGGGATAATGGCACAGTAACACTTCTGTTCTGCGTAGGGAGTGTCATTCTCAGTATCTGTTCTAATTCTATAAGTAGGGATAATGGCACAGTAACACTTCTGTTCTTTGTAGGCAGCGTCATTCTCAGTATCTGTTCTAATTCTATAAGTAGGGATAATGGCACAGTACCACTTCTGTTCTTTGTAGGGAGTGTAATTCTCAGTATCTGTTCTAATTCTATAAGTAGAGATAATGGCACAGTAACACTTCTGTTCTTTGTAGGCAGCGTCATTCTCAGTATCTGTTCTGATTCTATAAGTAGGGATAATGGCACAGTACCACTTCTGTCCTTTGTAGGCAATGTAATTCTCAGTATCTGTTCTAATTCTATAAATAGGGATAATGGCACAGTACCACTTCTGTTCTTTGTAGGCAGCATCATTCTCAGTATCTGTTCTAATTCTATAAGTAGGGATAGTGGCACAGTAACACTTCTGTCCTTCGTAGGCAGCGTCATTCTCAGTATCTGTTCTAATTCTATAAGTAGGGATAGTGGCACAGTAACACTTCTGTCCTTCGTAGGCAGTGTCATTCTCAGTATCTGTTCTAATTCTATAAGTAGGGATAATGGCACAGTACCACTTCTGTTCTTTGTAGGCAGCGTCATTCTCAGTATCTGTTCTAATTCTATAAGTAGGGATAGTGGCACAGTAACACTTCTGTCCTTCGTAGGCAGTGTCATTCTCAGTATCTGTTCTAATTCTATAAGTAGGGGTAATGGCACAGTAACACTTCTGTCCTTTGTAGGCAGTGTCATTCTCACTATCTGTTCTAATTATATAAATAGGGATAATGCCACAGTAACACTTCTGTCCTTCGTAGGCAGTGTCATTCTCAGTATCTGTTCTAATTCTATAAGTAGGGATAATGGCACAGTACCACTTCTGTTCTTTGTAGGCAGCGTCATTCTCAGTATCTGTTCTAATTCTATAAGTAGGGATAGTGGCACAGTAACACTTCTGTCCTTCGTAGGCAGTGTCATTCTCAGTATCTGTTCTAATTCTATAAGTAGGGGTAATGGCACAGTAACACTTCTGTCCTTTGTAGGCAGTGTCATTCTCACTATCTGTTCTAATTATATAAATAGGGATAATGTCACAGTAACACTTCTGTCCTTCATAGGCAGTGTCATTCCCAGTATCTGTTCTAATTCTATAAGTAGGGATAATGCCACAGTAACACTTCTGTCCTTTGTAGGCAGTGTCATTCTCAGTATCTGTTCTAATTCTATAAGTAGGGATAATGCCACAGTACCACTTCTGTTCTTTGTAGGCAGTGTCATTCTCAGTATCTGTTCTAATTCTATAAGTAGGGATAATGCCACAGTACCACTTCTGTTCTTTGTAGTCTGTGTCATTCCCAGTATCTGTTCCAATTCTATAAGTAGGGATAATGGCACAGTAACACTTCTGTCCTTCGTAGGCAGTGTCATTCCCAGTATCTGTTCTAATTCTATAAGTAGGGATGATGGCACAGTAACACTTCTGTTCTTTGTAGGCAGTGTCATTCTCAGTACCTGTTCTAATTCTATAAGTAGGGATAATGGCACAGTGCCACTTCTGTTCTTCGTAGGCAGTGTCATTCCCAGTATCTGTTCTAATTCTATAAGTAGGGATAATGGCACAGTAACACTTCTGTCCTTCGTAGGCAGTGTCATTCCCAGTATCTGTTCTAATTCTATAAGTAGGGATGATGGCACAGTAACACTTCTGTCCTTCGTAGGCAGTGTCATTCCCAGTATCTGTTCTAATTCTATAAGTAGGGATGATGGCACAGTAACACTTCTGTTCTTTGTAGGCAGTGTCATTCTCAGTATCTATTCCAATTCTTTAAGTAGGGATGCTGGCACAGTAACACTTCTGTTCTATATAGGCAGTGTCATTCTCAGTATCTGTTCTTATTCGATAAGAAGGGATGCTGGCACAGTACCACTTCTGTTCTGTAAGGGCAGCATCATTCTCTGTATCCGTTATTACTCTATGTGTAGGGATTGCACAGTACAACTTCTGTAAGCGCAGGGCAATTCTCAGCATCTGTTCTTATTTTATCTGCAGGGAGAACTGCATAATACCACTTCTGTTATAAATAGACAGTGCAATTCTCAGTATATGTTCTTATTCTATAAGTAGGGATACAGAAGCAATGCTGCTTCTGTTCTGTATAGGCAGTGCAATTCTCAGTATGTTATTACTGTATCTGTAGGGATTGCAAAGGACTTCTGTATGTGCAGGGTAATCCTCAGTATCTGTTCTTATTTTATCTGCAACTGCACAGTACTACTTCTGTTCTACATAGTCAGTGTAATTATCAATATCTGTTCATATTCTATAAGTAGGGGTTACAGCACAGTACTACTTCTGTTCTACATAGTCAGTGTAATTATCAATATCTGTTCATATTCTAAAAGTAGGGGTTACAGCACAGTACTACTTCTGTTCTACATAGTCAGTGTAATTATCAATATCTGTTCATATTCTAAAAGTAGGGGTTACGGCACAGTACCACTTCTGTTCTGTATAGGCAGTGTAATTATCAATATCTGTTCATATTCTAAAAGTAGGGGTTACGGCACAGTACCACTTCTGTTCTGTATAGGCAGTGTAATTATCAATATCTGTTCATATTCTATTAGTAGAGGTTACAGCACAGTACCACTTCTGTTCTGTATAGGCAGTGTAATTATCAATATCTGTTCATATTCTATTAGTAGAGGTTACAGCACAGTACCACTTCTGTTCTGTATAGGCAGTGTAATTATCAATATCTGTTCATATTCTATTAGTAGAGGTTACAGCACAGTACCACTTCTGTTCTACATAGTCAGTGTAATTATCAATATCTGTTCATATTCTATAAGTAGGGGTTACAGCACAGTACTACTTCTGTTCTACATAGTCGGTGTAATTATCAATATCTGTTCATATTCTAAAAGTAGGGGTTACAGCACAGTACTACTTCTGTTCTACTTAGTCAGTGTAATTATCAATATCTGTTCATATTCTAAAAGTAGGGGTTACGGCACAGTACCACTTCTGTTCTGTATAGGCAGTGTAATTATCAATATCTGTTCATATTCTAAAAGTAGGGGTTACGGCACAGTACCACTTCTGTTCTGTATAGGCAGTGTAATTGTCAATATCTGTTCATATTCTATTAGTAGAGGTTACAGCACAGTACCACTTCTGTTCTGTATAGGCAGTGTAATTATCAATATCTGTTCATATTCTATTAGTAGAGGTTACAGCACAGTACCACTTCTGTTCTGTATAGGCAGTGTAATTATCAATATCTGTTCATATTCTATTAGTAGAGGTTACAGCACAGTACCACTTCTGTTCTACATAGTCAGTGTAATTATCAATATCTGTTCATATTCTATAAGTAGGGGTTACGGCACAGTACCACTTCTGTTCTGTATAGGCAGTGTAATTATCAATATCTGTTCATATTCTATAAGTAGGGGTTACGGCACAGTACCACTTCTGTTCTGTATAGGCAGTGTAATTATCAATATCTGTTCATATTCTATAAGTAGGGGTTACGGCACAGTGCCACTTCTGTTCTGTATAGGCAGTGTAATTATCAATATCTGTTCATATTCTATTAGTAGGGGTTACAGCACAGTACCACTTCTGTTCTGTATAGGCAGTGTAATTATCAATATCTGTTCATATTCTATTAGTAGAGGTTACAGCACAGTACCACTTCTGTTCTGTATAGGCAGTGTAATTATCAATATCTGTTCATATTCTATAAGTAGGGGTTACGGCACAGTACCAC
This sequence comes from Pseudophryne corroboree, assembly GCF_028390025.1. NCBI lineage: Eukaryota > Metazoa > Chordata > Amphibia > Anura > Myobatrachidae > Pseudophryne > Pseudophryne corroboree. The sequence continues at coordinate 18,275,040 of NC_086453.1, read as the reverse complement.
TTCTGTTCTGTATAGGCAGTGTAATTATCAATATCTGTTCATATTCTATTAGTAGGGGTTACAGCACAGTACCACTTCTGTTCTGTATAGGCAGTGTAATTATCAATATCTGTTCATATTCTATAAGTAGAGGTTACAGCACAGTACCACTTCTGTTCTGTATAGGCAGTGTAATTATCAATATCTGTTCATATTCTATTAGTAGAGGTTACAGCACAGTACCACTTCTGTTCTGTATAGGCAGTGTAATTATCAATATCTGTTCATATTCTATAAGTAGGGGTTACGGCACAGTACCACTTCTGTTCTGTATAGGCAGTGTAATTATCAATATCTGTTCATATTCTATAAGTAGGGGTTACGGCACAGTACCACTTCTGTTCTGTATAGGCAGTGTAATTATCAATATCTGTTCATATTCTATTAGTAGGGGTTACAGCACAGTACCACTTCTGTTCTGTATAGGCAGTGTAATTATCAATATCTGTTCATATTCTATTAGTAGGGGTTACAGCACAGTACCACTTCTGTTCTGTATAGGCAGTGTAATTATCAATATCTGTTCATATTCTATAAGTAGGGGTTACAGCACAGTGCCACTTCTGTTCTGTATAGGCAGTGTAATTATCAATATCTGTTCATATTCTATTAGTAGAGGTTACAGCACAGTACCACTTCTGTTCTGTATAGGCAGTGTAATTATCAATATCTGTTCATATTCTATAAGTAGGGGTTACGGCACAGTACCACTTCTGTTCTGTATAGGCAGTGCAATTATCAATATCTGTTCATATTCTATAAGTAGGGGTTACGGCACAGTACCACTTCTGTTCTGTATAGGCAGTGTAATGATCAATATCTGTTCATATTCTATTAGTAGGGGTTACAGCACAGTACCACTTCTGTTCTGTATAGGCAGTGTAATTATCAATATCTGTTCATATTCTATAAGTAGGGGTTACAGCACAGTACCACTTCTGTTCTGTATAGGCAGTGTAATTATCAATATCTGTTCATATTCTATAAGTAGGGGTTACGGCACAGTGCCACTTCTGTTCTGTATAGGCAGTGTAATTATCAATATCTGTTCATATTCTATTAGTAGAGGTTACAGCACAGTACCACTTCTGTTCTGTATAGGCAGTGTAATTATCAATATCTGTTCATATTCTATTAGTAGGGGTTACAGCACAGTACCACTTCTGTTCTGTATAGGCAGTGTAATTATCAATATCTGTTCATATTCTATTAGTAGGGGTTACGGCACAGTACCACTTCTGTTCTGTATAGGCAGTGTAATTATCAATATCTGTTCATATTCTATTAGTAGGGGTTACGGCACAGTACCACTTCTGTTCTGTATAGGCAGTGTAATTATCAATATCTGTTCATATTCTATTAGTAGGGGTTACAGCACAGTACCACTTCTGTTCTGTATAGGCAGTGTAATTATCAATATCTGTTCATATTCTATAAGTAGGGGTTACAGCACAGTGCCACTTCTGTTCTGTATAGGCAGTGTAATTATCAATATCTGTTCATATTCTATTAGTAGAGGTTACAGCACAGTACCACTTCTGTTCTGTATAGGCAGTGTAATTATCAATATCTGTTCATATTCTATAAGTAGGGGGTTACAGCACAGTACCACTTCTGTTCTGTATAGGCAGTGTAATTATCAATATCTGTTCATATTCTATTAGTAGAGGTTACGGCACAGTACCACTTCTGTTCTGTATAGGCAGTGTAATTATCAATATCTGTTCATATTCTATAAGTAGGGGTTACAGCACAGTGCCACTTCTGTTCTGTATAGGCAGTGTAATTATCAATATCTGTTCATATTCTATAAGTAGGGGTTACGGCACAGTACCACTTCTGTTCTGTATAGGCAGTGTAATTATCAATATCTGTTCATATTCTATTAGTAGGGGTTACGGCACAGTACCACTTCTGTTCTGTATAGGCAGTGCAATTATCAATATCTGTTCATATTCTATTAGTAGGGGTTACAACACAGTACCACTTCTGTTCTGTATAGGCAGTGTAATTATCAATATCTGTTCATATTCTATAAGTAGGGGTTACGGCACAGTACCACTTCTGTTCTGTATAGGCAGTGTAATTATCAATATCTGTTCATATTCTATAAGTAGGGGTTACAGCACAGTGCCACTTCTGTTCTGTATAGGCAGTGTAATTATCAATATCTGTTCATATTCTATAAGTAGGGGTTACGGCACAGTGCCACTTCTGTTCTGTATAGGCAGTGTAATTATCAATATCTGTTCATATTCTATAAGTAGGGGTTACAGCACAGTACCACTTCTGTTCTGTATAGGCAGTGCAATTATCAATATCTGTTCATATTCTATAAGTAGGGGTTACGGCACAGTGCCACTTCTGTTCTGTATAGGCAGTGTAATTATCAATATCTGTTCATATTCTATAAGTAGGGGTTACAGCACAGTACCACTTCTGTTCTGTATAGGCAGTGCAATTATCAATATCTGTTCATATTCTATAAGTAGGGGTTACAGCACAGTGCCACTTCTGTTCTGTATAGGCAGTGTAATTATCAATATCTGTTCATATTCTATTAGTAGAGGTTACAGCACAGTGCCACTTCTGTTCTGTATAGGCAGTGTAATTATCAATATCTGTTCATATTCTATTAGTAGGGGTTACGGCACAGTACCACTTCTGTTCTGTATAGGCAGTGTAATTATCAATATCTGTTCATATTCTATAAGTAGGGGTTACAGCACAGTGCCACTTCTGTTCTGTATAGGCAGTGTAATTATCAATATCTGTTCATATTCTATAAGTAGGGGTTACGGCACAGTACCACTTCTGTTCTGTATAGGCAGTGCAATTATCAATATCTGTTCATATTCTATTAGTAGGGGTTACGGCACAGTACCACTTCTGTTCTGTATAGGCAGTGTAATTATCAATATCTGTTCATATTCTATTAGGAGGGGTTACGGCACAGTACCACTTCTGTTCTGTATAGGCAGTGTAATTATCAATATCTGTTCATATTCTATTAGTAGGGGTTACGGCACAGTACCACTTCTGTTCTGTATAGGCAGTGCAATTATCAATATCTGTTCATATTCTATTAGTAGGGGTTACGGCACAGTACCACTTCTGTTCTGTATAGGCAGTGTAATTATCAATATCTGTTCATATTCTATTAGGAGGGGTTACGGCACAGTACCACTTCTGTTCTGTATAGGCAGTGTAATTTCAGCATCCCTTCTTACTCTATAGGTAGGGACAATTGCACAGTACAACTTATGCAGGGTGATAATCTGTTCTTATTCTATCTACACAACTGCACAGAGCCATTTACTGTATGTACGGTATACACAATATAATTCTCAATATCTGTACCTTTTCTATGTACAGGGTAAACTGCACAGTATCACCTCAGTCTTTATGCTGGATGCAATTCTCAGTGCCTGATCTTACTCTGTGGTGTGTCTGTATCCACAGCCTCCCTCTTATCTGGCTGTGCATGTTGGATGCAATTGTAAGCTTTGCTCTTACTGTGTATGTATGGGCAACTGCACAGTATCACTTCTCATGTTCTGTATACAGGATGCAGTTCTCAGTATTACAGGTTATGGGTTTGAATCCCACTATAAGGTGTGTAAGAAAATGAGCACACACAGCATGAAATTAATAAGGTAGGTAAGTCATACTTGCCTACCTTCCCGGAATGGCTGGGAGGCTACCGAAAATCGGGTGCCCCTCCTGGCCCCCCGGAAAGGTGGGCAAGACTCCCGCAGCGCCACAGCTCCCCAGCAACCCCCCTCGGCCGCCCACTTACAGAGCACAAGTGGGCGGTCCAAGGGAACCCGACGACGCGATTCCTGCTGATATGCATCATCGTAGTCTCGCCTCCCGCCGTTCAGTGCCTGCAATAACGGCACTGTATAGCGGGGGGCGTGGCCAAAGTGACACCACCGCTAGCTCCACACCCCCTGTGCAGCCTCGGCTACATAGGCACGCCCCCCACACTGTGCCCCCATGTGACATCACGCCCACCCTCCCCACCCCCTGCTGCCTGGAGGGGTCAGAGAGAAAGTCGTCAACTCTGAGGTAAGTATGCCGTTCCCCAGTGCTGTGAAGCAGCAATACTAACCCCTATGCCACTGTGCTGTTCCTTGGTTTAGTTTGGGTGATTTTAGCAACGACAGCTACTGCACCAAGTAGGGCTAGTGCTGTCCCTATATGAGTATATAGGTGAATACCTGCATTCAGTACTGTGGGGGTCATTCAGAGAGATCGTAGCTGTGCCAAATTTAGCACAGCTACGATCTTCTTCCCTGACATGCGGGGGGACGCTCAACACAGGGCCAGACAGCCCCGCATGTCAGTGCCGCACCCCCCCCCGCAGAAGTGCAAAAGTATCGCACAGCGGCAATGCCTTTGCACTTCAAGAGTAGCTCCTGACCAGCGCAGCTTTAGCGTGCTGGCCGGGAGCTACTCATCGCTCCCCGGCCCGCAGCCCCCCGTTCTGTCCGGCCACGCCTGCGTTGGCCGGACTGCGCCCACGAAACGGCGGCCAAACACCGTCGTTCTGCCCCCTCCCACCCAGCGACCGCCTCGGCCGTCTGGCATGCGCCGGCGCACTGCGGCGCCGGCGCAGTTCTGACCCGGTCGCACTGCTGCGATAAACTACAGCGTGCGATCTGGTCAGAATTACCCCCTGTGTACGCAATGCGGCTGTAATAGCGGCAGACTAGAGCATTGCGCCAAATTGGCCTCGTTGTGCTCACTGGCGGGAGGGGGGGAGAGCAGATAATGAAACCCTGGAGAGAGATAAAGTAGCAACCAATCGGCTCCTAACTGTCCCTCTTTCTGCAGTAACACTGTTATTATTTGCTAGAAGCGTTGGGAAGTGAGAAAATGGTTACAAATTCTTAATGACGACGAGGTCACATTACAATGAGTCCTAATTACATAAACCCATTAACAAGTCTCTCTGTAAATAGTGCTATTTGTGCAAGATTATTACAAGTAACCAATTAAACACCGGCCGGGTTTAAGGGCTGCGAACGTCTTTCCACAATATCTGTTTGTCATTCACACCCAATAAAATAACTGCAAATAAAAGAACACAAACAACAAAATAAACTAAATAATAAAAAATATTTGTTTTAAAATAACAAAACAAAACAAAACAATTGTTAATAAGTTACGAGATAACACTATAAAAGTTTGGGATTATTCCAGAACAAGATAAATGCAGAAATTGGGTTTATTTAATACTGTGGGTAATATGATCCTGAATGTAAAGTGCTGCGAGACGCAGATTTCATTGTTAGGAGCTAAAAGGAAAATGCTTGTAAAAATAAAAGGAAAAAAACAGAATAAAAACATGAAGAGGTTTATTTGTTGTAGTAGGAGAGGTAGGAAAACAGCAGGAAACAGCGTTAGCTAAAGGAAAACACAACAAACTCTTCACAAGATGCGTTTAATGGGTAAGGAAGAGGCCGAGGTCCCATCTATAAACAGCTGAGGGACAATAAAGGTATCACCTTCGTTGCAACCCCTGCTTCCCTAATATCACACATTAAAAGAAGTGTCGATCCAGAGGGCAATCTTTATGAGTTGGCGACCGGACGGTTTATGTAAAGAAGATGTTATTTGTTTTTCCGATGCGTTTTACAAGCCCCCTCCCCATACAATCGTCAGGGTCATTTATAGAGATTTTCCAACACAACGTTAAACGTATCGTTGGGATTTAGAGCTGAATGTAAAAATGGGCATTTGTTCACGTGACATAGGGGTCTGCGCGCTTACGTTACGAGTATGGCGCAAAAATATATTCATTATCATCAACACAAAAACTGCACCCCTTTTATATAGGCACAGAGTTTACTCTTCTCATGGCACAATACGCCCAAAATAACACGCATCTCAAAGGGGCGCTAACTCACCCCCCAGCGCTGTGCTGCACTTGCACCACCGCTAGCAGTGCAAAGGAGCAGCAAGAATTCGATAAGGGCAGCCCGAAAGATGTCACCTGGCGCCAAATTTCAAAGCGCAAATGCGCTGGTATCTGCAATGTTTAAGAAACACAAAGCTTTCCTCTGTTCATTTCAACGGCACATTAATTTCAATGGTGTTCCCACTGTGTAAGCTACATGTAGAAGCTCCATTGAAATATTTTTTTTTTCTTATTCCCATTTGGGCAAGACAATAGCTGGTCAAAAACACTGCCAGCGACTTGGGAACTGGAAGGAACTTTGGTGGTAATTCTGAGTTGATCGCAGCAGGATTTTTTGTTAGCAGTTGGGCACAACTATGTGCACTGCAGAGGGGGCAGATATAACATGTGCAGAGAGAGTTAGATTTGGGTGGGTTATTTTGTTTCTGTGCAGGGTAAATACTGGCTGCTTTATTTTTACACTGCAATTTAGATTGCAGATTGAACACACCACACCCAAATCTAACTCTCTCTGCACATGTTATATCTGCCTCCCCTGCAGTGCACATGGTTTTTCCCAACTGCTAACAAAAATCCTGCTGCGATCAACTCAGAATTACCCCCTTTGTCAGGGGATTGGCAGCTTCTGGCGATCACCTACATCCGGTGAACACCTCTCAAAAATGAATCAGCTGCCGTAGCAGTTCAGGAAGGTGGGGATCATCAATACTGCAATGTTCCTGGTTCTAGCCGCATAGCATAGCCTGCAGAAAAACAACTTGATTATTAGAGTTCCTGGGCATTATGGAGACTTAATTGACCACTTTCCAGGCATCACTTACTGTAGATGCAGCCCCCCCCCCACTGTAATAAATGACTAGTTGCAGGTGAGGCTTGGTCACACAGAAAATTGGAGTATTGGACAACTCTTGGAGTAAAATGACCTTGTAGAACATGAATGGAGCACAGTTACTGTCCTACTGTCCTGAGGAGACCAGATTGTCTCTACCCTCCAAGGAATTCTCAATTTGACATGTTATATGGGCACATGCCTCTATACCAGCTGTAGGCAACCACAGATGTTCAACTAGAGGCAGGATAGGTATAGCGACCACTTAAACTTGGAAACCCAAGACTTTCCTGGGCACCATGGCGGATTCTAGACCAGAATAGTCATAGCTATTCTTTTTCTGCTGATGTCAGGCCTTGTCCCCCTGTCCTCCAGACTCCCTCAGGAATCAGAGGACCAGTCTCCTGTTATAGCTGTGTTCCCCCTGTAAGCAGACAGGTTGCCCCCATAGGCCGTGTCTCATTTTCTCTGGCAGATCAGGGTATTTCACAATTAAACAGGGTCTTCGTGTCTCCAGCAGAGGCGAGAAGTGCTCTGGCCTCTGTTTGTCTTCTCATCAAGGGATTAAAGTATGGTCTGTTGTCCTCTGTAATAGGGAATGTGCTAAATTCTGGAACCCACGTGGGTCTCCTGCTGGCCTGGTATCCAGGAGCCTGTGTCTCTCCAGCAGATAGGTTACTTATCTGATCTAGTCTGCTGATGTCTGAAGAAGTGTTGGCTGATGATGATGACTATCAAGTGTCTACTGACTCCCCTAATGTCTATGTCTGATTTACGGTTCTGCTTATGACGAACCACAAAAACCTACTGTTCATTATTATTATTAATAATATTATTGAGTTATTCTTGAGTTGTGTCATCAGCCCAGGACCCAGATCTGTCCCGACGCGTCATATACTTTAGATGATATTTCTTGATAGAAAGACCCTCGGGTGTATTAGGTATTGGTCTTATTATAGCAATGTGCAAATAATAACATGTTGTCAATACCCAACACACGCATCAATCAGTAAAACTACGTATAACAATATATATATACGGCTACACTGGAGAGAGAATATACTTTCCCTGTTGACGTGGGGCCTAATTCAGACCTGAACGCTGGGCTGCTAATTTTTCTGTCCTGCGCTATTTTTCCGGAGTCTTGCCCCTGCGCAGTAGACTCTGACACTGTGCCAGAGTCTCTAGCGGTCAGTGCGCTAGCAGCAGCGGTGACGGCTACGGGAGAGGAGGGGGCCCGCACAAAGTCGCCGATGGATGCCGGAAAGGTAAGTATAGAAGAAATGGGTGCAGTGTGTGCAGAGTGGGCCCCCTCTGGACCAAGGGGCCCGTGTGCATCGCACACACTGCACCCACTATAGAAACGCCAATGGTTTAGGTCATACTTACCTACTTTGCTGCCCCCTCCTCCGGGAGGAGGCAGCGTTGTAGGTGCATAGGGGGGTGGCTGGCAGCAGGATGGGTCGTCCGGGGACCGTGGCCGACAGGGAAGTGGACAGTACGGGGGCGTGGCATCAGGGTCGCTTCATCGTGGCTCCGCCCCCCGCTGTGCAGTGCTGAGAAAAAAGGTGCAGTGGGGGGCGGAGCTACGATATCGTGATTCAGCGCGAATCGCGTCATCGGACCGCCCACTTCTTCTCTGCTGCGGGCGGTCGAGGAGGGTCGTAGAGGGGCTGCAGGGTAAGCGGGAGGCTTGCCCACCTTTCCGGGGGGCCGGGAGGGTAGGTAAGTATGGTTTAGGTGTATTAAGCAGAAAGGTTTATTAATTAAGCCTATAAACATGTATTTAATCTGGCCAACAACTGCTCATTGAATTGTAAGAATTATCTTAATTAATTTGCAACCCAACCAACCAACCAACCAACCAACCAACCAACCAACCAACCAACCAACCAACCAACCAACCCCTGTCTCCCCTTTGTTATAATAGCAAAACCCATGTAATGTCCAAACTGAATAAACCTCACTGGAACTCCGAAATATCTCATTAAGATCAAGGGGTCTATTTATCGAATAAAGCAAAAAAATACAGTTTGTTACCTCTCGCTGGTTCATTGTCCTCCGATCAAAAATAATCATAAAAAAATAGTAATAATAATAAAATAAATTATATATATATAATATAAAAACACATACCCTATCATAGTGTTATAGTAATGTCAGTATGCTGCAATTACTGTTTGCTGACTTTTATATACTCCACAACATTAATTAATTATATGGTTCCACTGAATTCATTTCGGCATCTCAAGCGTTCAGCATGGGGATTAGCAGGGGGCATGAATTGGAGAGACCTGGAATTTGATCCTGATAAAAGCACTTTCACTCTGGGGTGTAATGTATGCGCAGCCATGTTCTGTCCTCCCCTGTGATTTAAATGCTGCATTTGAAACCAATTCCACATCATTTGTCAATGAGAATTTCCAAAATAAGGGTTCACTATGAAAGGCCTGGAAATGTCCATCACACAAACCTTTACTGCTGGAAACTCTGGGAGAGGGGAAAAAAACACTTATGTAAACACCAAAGTCTCTTAAGCAGGAGTTCCTGCAGCTCAAGGGTCAAATGAGGGGAGGGTAAGTGCGTGTGCCGGGTACGGGGGGGGGGGGGGGGGGGGGGGGGGGGGGGGGGGGGGGGGGCAGCACAGAGATCTAATTATTTATTTATTTATTAACAGTGTCTTATATAGCGCGGCAAATTCCGTTGCTCTTTACAATTGGAAACAACAATGATAAAACATAACTGGGTAATTACAAACAGTCATAGAGGTAGGAGGGCCCTGCTCGCAAGCTTACACTCCATGGGTACGTAAGAAAGTCCCACAAGCAAAACAACCCACTGTACATAAGACAAATACTATATATATTTGACTTAAGGGGTCTCTTGGAACTAGGGGGGTCATTCCGAGTTGATCGTGGCTGTGCTAAGTTTAGCACAGCTACGATCATGAACTCAGACATGCGGGGGGACACCCAGCACAGGGCTAGTCCGCCACGCATGTCAGTGCCGCCTCCCCCCCGCAGAAGTTTACTTCAAGAGTAGCTCCCGGCCAGCGCAGCTTTAGCGTGCTGGCCAGGAGCTACTCATCGCTCCCCGGCCCGCAGTGGCTGCGTGTGACGTCACGCAGCCGCTGCCCGCCACTCCCCGCACAGTCCGGCCACGCCTGCGTTGGCCGGACCGTGCCCACGAAACGGCGGCCAAACGCCGCCGTTTTGCCCCTCCTGCCCATCGACCGACTCTGCCTGTCAATCAGGCAGAGGCGATCGTAGCGCAGCGACGGGCGGCCATGCGCCGGCGCACTGCGGCGTGGCCGCAGTTCTGACCCGAACGCTACGCTGCGAAAAACTGCAGCGTGCGATCGGGTCAGAATGACCCCCTAAGAGTGGAGAGGGCCCATGTGCAGTTTCCGTGCAGGCCTGCTCTTCTCTTGTGGGTGGCACATATGAGTAGACGCTGGCGCTGTACGAGTCTACTGCCGCATGCCATTTCCCGGTGATGCATACTGCGCCACCGCCGCAAATGCAGGACTCTGGAGGGATGAGTCTAATACATGGGTGCAGCCATTATAGATACACCACTAAAATCCATAAAAGCTGGCCATTTTAATTTAACGATTCACAGGTAGAGGCTAATTGGAAGCCGATATCTTTCATCTGTTTAAGCTTGGAGCTTCCACAGCACCCGAGTTGAATACTTATGCAAGCAGCAGATTTCAGATGCAAGCCAATGTATTTAAGCAACAGATACATGCACACTTGCCGTTCATTACTGTGTCAAGTTATTCTTCCATCCAACGCGCTGATGAAAGGGGAATTTGCAGTTTACATCTGGCGGAGACGGTATAGCCAACATTGGAGACCTTTGCAAGCTACTGTATAAATATAAAACAAGCCGTTGTAGTGTACGACTGGCCATGTTTCCGCCATGTTACACCTGATGATATTGTAATATGATAAAGGTATGAGGACCTCAGTGTGCGTTATACAGTGCTGTGTATTAGGCAGGTAACACGATACACAGCTTTGTACATAGAGGAAGCAGTGTGAAATCGTGTAGCAATATAGGACAGAGCTTAATCTCAGCAATAGTGGAAGTAGCCTGTATGGTGCTTATGCAACGTGTTGCGGCACTCTGCCCGTCTCCTGTGCCTCTGAGCTTACAGGTGTAGGCAGGTACCTCATCGGACATCAGAATCCCACTACGGCCCTAACTGTGTGGAGTTTGTATGTTCTCCCCGTGCCTGCGTGTGTTTCCCCGGATATGTTTCTATTGTGCAGAGAACTAGCTATGGCCTCATTTGAACCATCAAGAACCTCATAGCTCCCGTCCTAAAAATCATCCCTTTCCCCTTGTATTTCGTGTCGGTAATTTGCAAATTAATTTATCTATACAGTATATGGGGCCTAATTCAGACCTGATCGCTGGCGGCCGATTATCGAATGACTGCGAATGCATACGGATCGTAATACGCAGGCGCGAGGCCAAACTGCTAAAAAAAATCCTGCGTCTCTTTTGATCGGTAGGAGAATGCAGGTTGATTGACAGGAAGCGGGCGTTTGTGGGTGGTAACTGCCCGTTTTCTGGGAGTGTCAGGATAAACGCAGGCGTTCCCAAGCGTTTTCAGGGCGGGTGTGTGACATCAGCTCCGGTCCCGCTCAGCCTGTTTGTATCACACTGTAGGAGTAAGTCCTGGGCTGCGCACACACTGCAAAATCATTAGCTGGTGAGTTGTGAACGGATTTGCAGCTGCCCGGCGTTTGCAAAGCTTTTCGCACAGCGTACGCAGACTTGCACGGGGCCGGTATTTATTCTGTCTGGACGGCGACTATCCGATCGCAGACCTCTGCAAATTCACAGAGAAGCGATCAGGTCTGAATTATGCCCATGGTCTTTATTAGCAGAAGAGGCTTTGGGTTTGCACAGTGAATCTTTATGTCCCAAGGCTGGATATTGGTATCAGAGACGTGTGATTTCTGCATGACCATACAGACGGCACTATCAGCGCAGATTTGCTTATTGTGGTACATCTGAGGTTACTCTGTAGCAGGGAAGGGTCTGTGCCCTGGTTCTGCAGGCGGCGGACCCCTGGGCTCTGGGGTGGGGTGGATTCCAGTAGCTTATCTTCTCCACCAGGTTTGCGATCAGCACTTTCTTATCTACACTAATTGGATCTACATGATTTTGAAAGTAGCAACCTCAGCCCCCTGTTGATATGTGAGGTCCCTACAAAACTGCAACGCTGGGGATTCCAACACTTTGAAAAGGGGAAAAAAAGATTGTGAGCCCACGTGCAACGCATTGGGGGCCGACAGATAAATCTGAGGCTCTGGCAGGAATACAATATGTAATAATGCACCGTTGGCTTTGCAAGGCTATTCAGTTATATGTAGCATTATAGTAAATAGTCTGCAGACCAGTTGGCCCCAAAAAACACAACGGGGGGAGCCCCCTTCCCTCCACTGAGGTCATCCGGTAAAGGTCATCCGGTAAAGGCCAGGCTATAACTGTGGTCGGATAACTCTAGGTGTACAGTACAACTCATTCAGAACAATGGGGGTCATTCCGAGTTGTTCGCTCGCTAGCTGTTTTTAGCAGCCGTGCAAACGCTATGCCGCCGCCCACTGGGAGTGTATTTTAGCTTAGCAGAACTGCGGACGAAAGGATCGCAGAGCAGCGACAAAGTTTTTTTGTGCAGATCCTGAGTAGCTCAAAACCTACTCAGTGCTTCCGATGACTTCAGACTGTTCAGTTCCTGTTTTGACGTCACAAACCCGCCCTGCGTTCTGCCAGCCACGCCTGCGTCTTTCCTAGCACGCCTGCGTTTTTTCTAGCACTCCCTGAAAACGGTCAGTTGACACCTAGAAATGCCCACTTCATGTCAATCACTCTGCGGCCAGCAGTGCGACTGAAAAGCTTCGCTAGCCCCTGTGCAAAACTACATAGTTCATTGTAATAGTATGTCACGTGTGCGCATTGTGCCGCATACACATGTGCAGAAGTGCCGTTTTTTTTGCCTCATCGCTGCACAGCGAATTAATGCAGCTAGCGATCAACTCGGAATGACCACCAATACACGTACATTGAAATGTGGAGAGGTCCCTAGCCATACAAGCTTACAATCTATTAGGCAATATTGATTATATGAACGCACATATAGGGGCAGATTTATGAATGTGTCTTTTTCACCAATAATTAGAAATGTACTTGCATCATGCTATACAGCCGGCGATATCACTGTTATCGCCAGCAGTAACCCCCACTCCCTCCAGTTGTATCCATTCATTTAATACATAAAGTTTATTTTATAAAAAAAATAATAATAATTTTTTCTTTTATTTGACCTCATAATAGTGGAACCGGGTCCATGTTTTACATTCCACCACACATGTGAGAACAGATTTGCGCACGCCCAGATGCCTTGCCAATATTTAGTTTCATAAATTGCAGAGATATGGGATATTCATGGTTGGGATATATGGCAGGAAAATGGCTGGAGAAACGGGCATATGGATGTATAAGCCCCAAAGGCCAGATTGGTGATGAGATCATTAGGGTCAGAGAATTGGGGGTTATTTTGGGCTGGGGCAGATATTACTTGGGACGACTTATGCAGCCTGGATGGGGACGGCTGTAATTAACTTTTTTGTAAGGGCCTGATAATGTTTTGTTGACAAAAGGTATAAAAAAATTTAGAATTAAGGCTTAGTAGACTAATTAATTATAACTTTATTTTTAGTAGAATAGCAAAATGATGGCAGACCTATGGGCAGGGCCGAAACTAGAGGTTGGCCAGGATGGCACCTGCAAGGGGAGCTGGTTCAGGGGGGCAACACCTGGCTCAGAGGGAGGGAACGGAGCATCCCAAGTCTAATGCCCGATACACACTGAGTGATTAACGAGGAAATGGACTCTCGCTCCGTCCTTCATTAAACTGCACCAGGTGACACACGATAACTTCTGATTGGCCGTGCAGTGTGGCCAACCAGAAGAGATCGCATGTGACCCATGGGAGTGCGCAATTGTGCATACACATTAAACGATATGCACGATCTGTATTGTTTAGGTGTGGACCCGGCTTTAGTGGGTAAGTCTGGCGGCTGTATTCAGCACATCGCAGGGAGGGGGCGGAGCATCCCATGTCCAGTACTGGCTGCGGCTTCTGCATCTTACTGGGTGGTCCCGGTGGCTGTACTCAGACAGCACATCGCAGGAATGTCGGGCTCTGTCACTGATGATGAAAGTGACATCGGTACTGAAGACTCAGAAGTGAGGAGCCCCCCTCTCTACCCTCTAACTCAGGTCATGTCCCCCTCTCTACCCTCTAACTCAGGTCATGCCCTCCTCTCTACCCTCTTACGCAGGTCATGCCCCCATCTCTACCCTCTAACTCAGGTCATGCCCCCCTCTCTACCCTCTAACTCAGGTCATGCCCTCCTCTCTACCCTCTAACGCAGGTCATGCCCCTCACTCTACACTGTAACTCAGGTCATGTCCCTCACTCTACACTGTATCTCTGGTCATGCCCCTCACTCAACCCTCTAACTCAGGTCATGCCCTCCTCTCTACCCTCTAACTCAGGTCATGTCCTCCTCTCTACCCTCTAACTCAGGTCATGCCTCTCACTCTACCCTCTAACTCTGGTCGTGCCCTCCTCACTACCCTCTAACTCAAGTCATACCCTCCTCTCTACCCTCTAACTCTGGTCATGCCCTCCTCACTACCCCCTAACTCTGGTCATGTCCCCCTCTCTACCCTCTAAGTCTGGTCATGCCCTCCTCTCTACCCTCTAATGCAAGTCATGCCCTCCTCTCTTCCCTCTAACTCAGGTCATGCCCTCTTCTCTACCCTCTAATGCAAGTCATGCCCTCCTCTCTACCCTCTAACGCAGGTCATGTCCCCCTCTCTACCCTCTAACTCAGGTCAAGCCCTCCTCTCTACCCTCTCAGGTCATGTCCCCCTCTCTACCCTCTAACTCAGGTCATGCCCCCCTCTCTACCCTCTAATGCAAGTCATGCCCTCCTCTCTACCCTCTAACGCAGGTCATGCCCCTAATTCTACTCTCTAACTCTGGTCATGTCCCCTTCTCTACCCTCTAACTCAGGTCATGTCCCTCACTCTACCCTCTAACTCTGGTCATGTCCCCCTCTCTACCCTCTGACGCAGGTCATGCCCATCACTCTACACTGTAACTCAGGTCATGACTCCCTCTCTACCCTCTAATGCAGGTCATGACCCCCTCTCTACCCTCTAACGCAGGTCATGCCCTTCACTCTACACTGTAACTCAGGTCATGCCCCTCACTCAACCCTCTAATTCTGGTCATGCCCTCCTCTCTACCCTCTAACTCAGGTCATGTCCTCCTCTCTACCCTATAACTCAGGTCATGCCCTCCTCACTACCCTCTAACTCTGGTCATGTCCTCCTCTGTACCCCCTAACTCTGGTCATGTCCCTCACTCTACGCTCTAACTCAGGTCATGCCCTCCTCACTACCCTCTAACTCTGGTCATGTCCCCTCTCTACCATCTAACTCTGATCATGCCCCCTCGCTATCCTCTAACTCTGGTCATGCCCCCTCACTACTCTGGTCATGTCCCTCACTCTACTCTCTAACTCTGGTCATGTCCTCCTCACTACCCTCTAACTCTGGTCATCCCCTCCTCTGTACCGTCTAAGGCAGGCATTCCCAACCGCGGTCCTCAAGGCACACCAACAGTGCAGGTTTTAGTGATATCCAGGCTGCAGCACAGATGGTTAAATCAAAATAACTGAGCTAATAATTAAGTCACCTGTGCTGAAGCCTGGATATCACTAAAACATGCACTGTTGGTGTGCCTTGAGGACCGTGGTTGGGAATGCCTGCTCTAAGGTCATGCCTCTCACTCTACCCTCTAACTCAGGTCATGCCCCTTCTCTACCCTCTAACTCTGGTCATGCTCACCTCGCTACCCTCTAAGTTCATGCCTCTCACTCTACACTCTAACTCTGGTCCTGCCTCCCTTTCTACAGTCTAACTCAGGTCATGTCACCCCTCTCTACACTCTAATTATGATCATGACCCCCTTTACACTGAAACTCTCGTCATGCCCCCCTCTCTACACTCTTACTCTGATCATGCCCCCTCTACACTCTAACTCAGTTGATGCTCTGCTGTCTACACTGTAACTCGGGTCATGACCTCCTTGCATCCTCTAATATTTGCCCCAATGTTTGCATATATCCTACAAGGCCTCACATCTTACTCTTTTGTACTCCCCTCTCCTGCCCCCCCTCTTTCCAAACACCCCTACCCTCCTGCCACTGTTACTGCACAGTCTCATCCTCCTCGTCTCCCCTAAAGACCACCAAGTGCATTGTGCTGCCTCCAACTAATGTATCTTACCCCTCCTTCTACATTTTTAGTTTTGACGGGCAGGGTCTTTAATAATATCCCTATACAGCAACAATTATTATATGGATAATGGGGGGTGGGAGGGGTGCCTGGACCGGGCTATGGGACTCAGGATCGACACCAATTATGTCGACACTCATTGGTTGACAGTGGGTAGGTCGACACGGCCATTAGGTTGACATGAAAAAAGGTAGACATGAGTTTTTTTTAAATGTATTTTTGGGGTCGTTTTCTCCGTCAAGTGACCGAGAACCCCAATTAGTGCACCGCGTCCCCTTGCATGGGTCGCTTCGCTCGCCATGCTGCGGGCAAGGTGCCTCTCTCCGATACCGCTGCGCTCGGCACAGGTTACCGTTCCCAATCGTAGTCCACGTGGATCGCAAAGTATGAAAAAGTCCCCCAAAAAATAAAATGTGAAAAACTCAAGTCGACCTAATGGCCGTCTCGACCTCTTTCTAGTGTCAACCTACCCACTGTCGATCAATGGGTGTCAACCTAAATGGTGTTGACCCGGAGTCCGGATACCCCTGGACTGCTAGGTACTGCACTGCCAATGGGCACAGAGTTCTAACTTTAACCCATTGTGAACAGATCTTGAATTGACTTCACAGTTGTCTACAGATAGCAACAATGCTTAGGATGGCCCTGATGCATCCTGGGCCGGTCCAACCGGAGGCGTGGGGGCGTGGTTATCCAGATTATTTTTGTCATATCTATCTATCATCAATCTGTCACATATCAATCTACCTAAGATCGATCTATCACATAATCTCTCATGTCTCATATCTAGCTATTGTTCTATCAATCTAATATCTATCTAGCTATGGCCAGTTAATTTATATAGCGCACACAGATTCCGCAGCGCTGTACAGAGAATACTTAGTCACTCACATCAGTCCCTGCCCCAGTGCTGTGCTAACCACTACACCCTCTGTGCCGGCCACAGATCTATGTATACTTTATGTCTATAGGTCCCATATCTATATACTGTATCTCTCTATTATTAATGTATAACCAGTTACTTTTATAGTGCACACATTCTGCCGCTATGTAACCCACCACATGTGTGTGTACACACACACACACACACACACACACACACACACACACACACACACACACACACAAGCACCTGGGAGGGAACCCATGCAAGCACGGGGAGAACATGCAAACTCCACAGTTAAGGTTGTGGTGGGAATTTAATACTGTGTGGCAGCAATGCTAGCCATTACACCATCCGCGCTGCTCATTTATCTGTCTATACTGTATGTCTTATATCTATCACATATATACACATATGTCACATCTAGGCTGGATCTCCTCTATGTATGGGGCAGATAGATAGTAGCTGGTATATGCTGCTGCAGGTAGGAATAGGGCAAGGGGGCTGCCGGGGTTACACACTGTATACACTTGGATATTTATAGATGTGAATAATGAGTCCTGGACCCTCTTCCTCTGCTCTGAGTGATGGGCTACAGGCAGCCCCCCTCCTCCTCCCCCTGGTGTCAGGCTGCTGCCATATGACCCCACTGATAAGCCCCCATAGGGGGACAGGAGTCTGGAGTTGTGATTTTCTGACGTCACGGAAACTCTCCCCCCCTGTAGGTTGGAAACGTCACATCTCTGGCAGCCAATCAGCAGCAGGCTGTATGTATATATAGATGCAGCAGGATACAGGAGGGATGGAAAGGCTAGGGCTCTGGGACACTCCACAGGTTATTGCAGAGAAGCACTGACCAGCAGCTATAGAGGTAAGTGACCCACATCAGCAATGCACCCACACATACTGCCTGTACCATAATAACATCCATGTGCACACACACACTAATGCATATACTCCGGCCTGCACCATTGCCCCCCACTCCCCAGCCTGCACCATTGCCCCCCATGCCCCAGCCAATCATTTCCTCTGCAAACTTTATACTGCACCCTAAAAACTGCAGACACTCCACTCCTTCTGCTCCATTCCCACTACTGCAATCACCTGGGTATTACCCCCTGTAACTGCCCCCTTTACCAGAGCCCCCTCCCCAATACTGCAATCACCTGGATATTACCCCCTGTAACTGCCCCCCTTTACCAGAGCCCCCTCCCCACTACTGCAACCACCTGGATCTTACCCCCTGTAACTGCCCCCTTCCCACTACTGCAATCACCTGGATATTACCCCCTTTACCAGAGCCCCCTCCCCAATACTGCAATCACCTGGGTATTACCCCCTGTAACTGCCCCCCTTTACCAGAGACCCCTTCCCAATACTGCAATCACCTGGATATTACCCCCTGTAACTGCCCCCCTTTACCAGAGCCCCCTCCCCACTACTGCAACCACCTGGATATTACCTCCTGTAACTGCCCCCCTTTACCAGAGCCCCATTCCCACTACTGCAACCACCTGGATATTACCCCTGTAACTGCCCCCCTTTACCAGAGCCCCTTCCCCACTACTGCAACCACCTGGATATTACCCCCTGTAACTGCCCCCTTTACCAGAGCCTACTACTGCAACCACCTGGATATTACCCCCTGTAACTGCCCCCTTTACCAGAGACCCCTCCCCACTACTGCAATCACCTGGATGTTACCTCCTGTAATTGCCCCCCTTTACCAGAGCCCCATTCCCACTACTGCAACCACCTGGATATTACCCCTGTAACTGCCCCCCTTTACCAGAGCCCCTTCCCCACTACTGCAACCACCTGGATATTACCCCCTGTAACTGCCCTCTTTACCAGAGCCTACTACTGCAACCACCTGGATATTACCCCCTGTAACTGCCCCCTTTACCAGAGCCTACTACTGCAACCACCTGGATATTACCCCTGTAACTGCCCCCCTTTACCAGAGCCCCTTCCCCACTACTGCAACCACCTGGATATTACCCCCTGTAACTGCCCCCTTTACCAGAGCCCACTACTGCAACCACCTGGATATTACCCCCTGTAACTGCCCCCTTTACCAGAGCCTACTACTGCAACCACCTGGATATTACCCCCTGTAACTGCCCCCTTTACCAGAGCCCCCTCCCCACTACTGCAACCACCTGGATATTACCTCCTGTAACTGCCCCCCTTTACCAGAGCCCCATTCCCACTACTGCAACCACCTGGATATTACCCCTGTAACTGCCCCCCTTTACCAGAGCCCCTTCCCCACTACTGCAACCACCTGGATATTACCCCCTGTAACTGCCCCCTTTACCAGAGCCTACTACTGCAACCACCTGGATACTACCCCCTGTAACTGCCCCCTTTACCAGAGACCCCTCCCCACTACTGCAATCACCTGGATGTTACCTCCTGTAACTGCCCCCCTTTACCAGAGCCCCCTCTCCACTACTGCAATCACCTGGATGTTACCCCCTGTAACTGCCCCCCTTTACCAGAGCCCCCTCTCCACTACTGCAATCACCTGGATATTACCCCCTGTAACTGCCCCCCTTTACCAGAGCCCCCTCTCCACTACTGCAAGCAACTGGATATTACCCCCTGTAACTGCCCCCCTTTTCCAGAGCCCCCTCTCCACTACTGCAACCACCTGGATATTACCCCCTGTAACTGCCCCCTTCCCACTACTGCAATCACCTGGATATTACCCCCTGTAACTGCCCCCCTTTACCAGAGCCCTCTCCCCACTACTGCAATCACCAGGATATTACCCCCTGTAACTGCCCCCTTTACCAGAGCCCCCTCCCCAATACTGCAATCACCTGGATATTACCCCTGTAACTGCCCCCCTTTACCAGAGCCCCCTCCCCACTACTGCAACCACCTGGATATTACCCCCCGTAACTGCCCCCTTTACGAACCCCCTCCCCACTACTGCAATCACCTGGATATTACCCCCTGTAACTGCACCTTTACCTGCCCCCTCCCCACTACTGCAATCACCTGGATATTACACCCTGTAACTGCCCCCTTTACCAGAGCCCTCTCACCACTACTGCAATCACCTGGATATTACCCCCCTGTAACTGCCCCCTTTACCAGAGCCCCCTCCCCACTACTGCAAGCACCTGGATATTACCCCTGTAACTGCCCCCCTTTACCAGAGCTCCCTCCCCACTACTGCAACCGCCTGCAAATTACCCCCTGTAACTGCCCCCTTTACCAGAGCCCCATTCCCACTACTGCAATCACCTGGATATTACCCCTGTAACTGCCCCCCTTTACCAGAGCTCCCTCCCCACTACTGCAACCGCCTGCATATTACCCCCTGTAACTGCCCCCTTTACCAGAGCCCACTACTGCAACTACCTGCATATTACCCCCTGTAACTGCCCCCCTTTACCAAAGCCCCCTCCCCACTACTGCAACCACCTGGATATTACCCCCTGTAACTGCCCCCCTTTACCAGAGCCCCATTCCCACTACTGCAATCACCTGGATATTACCCCCTCTAACTGCCCCCCTTTACCAGAGCCCCATTCCCACTACTGCAATCACCTGGATATTACCCCTGTAACTGCCCCCCTTTACCAGAGCCACCTCCCCACTACTGCAACCACCTGGATATTACACCCTGTAACTGCCCCCTTTACCAGAGCCCCCTCCCCAATACTGCAATCACCTGGATATTACCCCCTGTAACTGCCCCCCTTTACCAGAGCCCCCTCCCCACTACTGCAACCACCTGGATATTACCCCTGTAACTGCCCCCTTTACCAGAACCCCCTCCCCACTACTGCATCCACCTGGATATTACCCCTGTAACTGCCCCCTTTACCAGAACCCCCTCCCCACTACTGCAACCACCTGGATACTACCCCCTGTAACTGCCCCCTTTACCAGAGCCCTCTCCCCACTACTGCAATCACCAGGATATTACCCCCTGTAACTGCCCCCCTTTACCAGAGCCCTCTCCCCACTACTGCAATCACCTGGATATTACCTCCTGTAACTGCCCCCTTTACCAGAGCCCCCTCCCCACTACTGCAACCACCTGGATATTACCCCCTGTAACTGCCCCCTTTACCAGAGCCCCATTCCCACTACTGCAATCACCTGGATATTACCCCTGTAACTGCCCCCCTTTACCAGAGCTCCCTCCCCACTACTGCAACCGCCTGCATATTACCCCCTGTAACTGCCCCCTTTACCAGAGCCCACTACTGCAACCACCTGCATATTACCCCCTGTAACTGCCCCCCTTTACCAGAGCCCCATTCCCACTACTGCAATCACCTGGATATTACCCCCTGTAACTGCCCCCCTTTACCAGAGCCCCCTCCCCACTACTGCAACCACCTGGATATTACCCCCTGTAACTGCCCCCCTTTACCAGAGCCCCATTCCCACTACTGCAATCACCTGGATATTACCCCCTGTAACTGCCCCCCTTTACCAGAGCCCCATTCCCACTACTGCAATCACCTGGATATTACCCCTGTAACTGCCCCCCTTTACCAGAGCCCCCTCCCCACTACTGCAACCACCTGGATATTACACCCTGTAACTGCCCCCCTTTACCAGAGCCCCATTCCCACTACTGCAACCACCTGGATATTAGACCCTGTAACTGCCCCCTTTACCAGAGCCCTCTCCCCACTACTGCAATCACCTGGATATTACCCCCTGTAACTGCCCCCCTTTACCAGAGCCCCCTCCCCACTACTGCAACCACCTGGATATTACCCCTGTAACTGCCCCCTTTACCAGAGCCCCCTCCCCACTACTGCATCCACCTGGATATTACCCCTGTAACTGCCCCCTTTACCAGAACCCCCTCCCCACTACTGCAACCACCTGGATATTACCCCCTGTAACTGCCCCCCTTTACCAGAGCCCTCTCCCCACTACTGCAATCACCAGGATATTACCCCCTGTAACTGCCTCCCTTTACCAGAGCCCTCTCCCCACTACTGCAATCACCTGGATATTACCTCCTGTAACTGCCCCCTTTACCAGAGCCCCCTCCCCACTACTGCAACCACCTGGATATTACCCCCTGTAACTGCCCCCTTTACCAGAGCCCCCTCCCCACTACTGCAATCACCTGGATATTACCTCCTGTAACTGCCCCCCTTTACCAGAGCCCCCTCCCCACTACTGCAACCACCTGGATATTACCCCCTGTAACTGCCCCCTTTACCAGAGCCCCCTCCCCACTATTGGCCGTACCCCAGCGCACAGACCATATTCCTGGCCTCAGCCACACATGATAAGTGACGTTATCTCCTTTTTCTCACAGATGGAACTAAGCAGCTTCTACAGCCAGGAGCTGGCACCACAGGAGGTCCCAAACATGGAGCTTGGCTCAGGTAATGGCCACATAATGACTGTGCTGTGTATAGGATGCTAATTACAGGCTACCTGGGGCTCTAACCGCAATCCCTGCCTACCCGAGGTGGCCTGAGCCTGGAACAGTCTCCTGCAGAGCTGGGATAGGGCCGAGCAATGCAAACACCTCCTAAAATAGGTATCTGCAATCAGACACTGCTGCACTATTAATGGTGTAATATTATTACATTCTGGGCCTAATTCAAGGCTGATTGCAGAACAACATTTTCCTCTAATGGGCAAAACCATGTGCACTGCAGGTGGGGCAGATATAACATGTGCAGAGAGAGTTAGATTTGGGAGGGTTATATTGTTTCTGTGCAGGGTAAATACTGGCTGCTTTAGTTTTACACTGCAATTTAGATTTCAGTTTGAACACACCCCACCCAAATCTAACTCTCTCTGCACATGTTACATCTGCCCCACCTGCAGTGAACAAAGATTTGCAATCAACCTTGAATTCGGCCCTCTGTCCAAGTGGTTACATGATATTTATTTCCCAGGACTGAGTAAGTTATATGTTTATGTTACATAGTAACAGTTGCCTGTTGCTTATTATTGTATATACACAGGAGTGGGTGTCTTACACATGGGGAGGTTACAGTATTTTTTTTCTTAGATTTCAGACATGAAGATCCAGGTTTCCTCCGAGATATTGGGCTGAGCACGGTACCTGTGACTGCAGGGAAGGGACTGTACCCAAATACTGCTCAGTGCCCAGCCAGCAACCCCCTGTCATGCGATGACTTCACAGAGCAGTCCCTGTATTACTGGGGGCACTACAGCCCAGGTAGGTAGCCCTCCATCTAATCCCAGAGCAGTCCCTGTATTACTGGGGGCTCTACAGTCCAGGTAGGTAGCCCTCCATCTAATCCCAGAGCAGTCCCTGTATTACTGGGGGCTCTACAGTCCAGGTAGGTAGCCCTCCCTCTAATCCCAGAGCAGTCCCTGTATTACTGGGGGCTCTACAGTCCAGGTAGGTAGCCCTCCATCTAATCCCAGAGCAGTCCCTGTATTACTGGGGGCTCTACAGTCCAGGTAGGTAGCCCTCCATCTAATCCCAGAGCAGTCCCTGTATTACTGGGGGCTCTATAGCCCAGGTAGGTAGCCTTCCATGTAATCCCAGAGCAATCCCCGTATTACTGGGGACACTACAGCCCAGGTAGGTAACCCTCCATCTAATCCCAGAGCAGTCCTCGTATTACTGGGGACACTACAGCCCAGGTAGGTAGCCCTCCATCTAATCCCAGAGCAGTCCCCGTATTACTGGGGGTACTACAGTCCAGGTAGGTAGCCTTCCATCTAAGTCCAGAGCAGTTCCCGTATTACTGGTGGCACTACAGTCTAGGTAGGCAGCCCTCCATCTAATCCCAGAGCAGTCCCTGTATTACTGGGGGCACTACAGCCCAGGTAGGTAGCCTTCCATCTAATCCCAGAGCAGTCCCTGTATTACTGGGGGAACTACAGCCCAGGTAGGTAGCCTTCCATCCATCTAATCCCAGAGCAGTCTCTGTATTACTGGGGGAACTACAGCCCAGGTAGGTAGCCTTCCATCCATCTAATCCCAGAGCAGTCTCTGTATTACTGGGGGAACTACAGCCCAGGTAGGTAGCCCTCCATCTTATCACAGAGCAGTCCCTGTATTACTGGGAGCACTACAGCCCAGGTAGGTAGCCTTCCATGTAATCCCAGAGCAATCCCCGTATTACTGGGGACACTACAGCCCAGGTAGGCAGCCCTCCATCTAATCCCAGAGCAGTCCTCGTATTACTGGGGGCACTACAACCCAGGTAGGTAGCCCTCCATCTAATCCCAGAGCAGTCCCTGTATTACTGGGGGCACTACAGCCCAGGTAGGTAGCCTTCCATCTAATCCCAGAGCAGTCCCTGTATTACTGGGGGCACTACAGCCCAGGTAGGTAGCCTTCCATGTAATCCCAGAGCAGTCCCCGTATTACTGGGGACACCACAGCCCAGGTAGGTAGCCTCCCATCTAATCCCAGAGCAGTCCCCATATTACTGGGGACACTACAACCCAGGTAGGTAGCCTCCCATTTAATCCCAGTCCCCGTATTACTAGGGAAACTACAACCCAGGTAGGCTTTTAGGGAAAAACAAAGAACACTATCTCTTGGGAGTACCCTCTGCAAAGATGTTTGGGGGGTTAGTGTCTCTTTAAGGCGGCTGCAATTGATATAAACTTGTCTCCCCCCCCCCCATCTTTTTTTTAAAGAAACAGCGCAAGGTCACCTGGAGGGATATCTGCCGTCGTTCCAGTCTTTATTACCTGCCCTGGCTGAGGAAATACAGAACCGTTCCTCCCACCAGGAGATGCCAGAGCCGATCCCCTATGACGAGGAATCCTTGTACCAAACCCACCAGGACCCTTTACCCTTCACCCCAACGTCTGACACATTCTCCCAGAACTCATGCACCGGTTCGGTGGGAGATCAGAGTTTCGCCTGGGCATCCCATGATTGGGCCAGCTGGGACGATTCTGCCTGGATGAGTGGTACCCAGTCTTCCGAGACCTGTCCGCAACTAAACCTTAGCAGTCAGCGCCCAGTGGTACACAGAGACCCCTACACAACAGGTGAGGACGGTGGTGGTCTTCGGATGAGTTAGAAAACACAGTAACATACAGTAATAAACATCTAACAAAGAATACAACAGACGTTGTCTGAAGTCATCAGCCATTTCTAGTGCCGAAATCCCTTCCACATCTATTAGTTGCATTAAACACAGGAAATTAGCTAGAGAAAAACTGGCCGCACAAGCACAACTTTGATCTTCAGCTATAAAGAGCTCCTACAACTTCTACATAGATATATAGGGGGTGGTACCATAAGCGCGACCAGTGTAGACTTGGGTGAGTAACCTATTTCCTCTTCCAGGAGTCGCCTACAACGACACAAGCTTCCATCAGACGTCCAGCCTTGCAGGGCGCCAATGTGGAGCCGAAAAAGATGGCGCCTACTCAACTTACAGTCAGAAGGCAGCAGGGGTCAAGAACAGCAAGCCTCCCACACCAGGTGAGCCCCTCTATACACAGACCATTCCAGCTTCCTTTGCTTCATGCCTATACCATGTTTCAAGTAGATGCTCAGCCACTTTTTGCATGTTTGGCGGTTTACCCAGCCTGAGAATGTGGTGTAATCTCTGTCCCATGCCATGAACCCAAAGTACAGGTTTCAATGCTCGATGCCAAGCCCAAATAAACTCTAGATTTTGCGAACGCCTCGATAAAATGTTTGCAGAGGGCTTCAAAACTTGCCTTTAAAGTCACATTCACAGTATCATTATTGTCTATAGAACTGGACCAGAGATATCCTTAAAATCTGGCCTGTCAGATTTCCAAAGGAAAACTTTTTAAACCGCCTGTTCTTGCCTTTGGCACTTCCTATATAACCCATCTGACCAAATTGTTGTCTTTTGCTTAAAGGCGGGTCTGGCCCAATACAGCTCTGGCAGTTCCTTCTGGAATTACTCCAAGATTCCACCTGTCAAAAGCTAATTAATTGGACTGGAAATGGATGGGAATTTAAGCTTTCGGATCCTAATGAGGTATGTAACTTGTCCACCTCCCTGAAAAAGCAATTGTCTCTTTTGTATTGAGGTCTACAGTATGTCTATTAGTCTTCCATATTTCTTTAATATTTGATGGTTTTAGACCTAAACCTTGTCCCAGCTTCCTCCTGACATGTCTGTATGTGCTCTTCCAGGTGGCACGGATATGGGGAAGGCGAAAGAACAAGCCCAGGATGAACTACGAGAAGCTTAGCCGAGGGCTGAGATATTACTACCACAAGAACATTATCCATAAAACCGGTGGCCAGCGGTACGTGTACAAATTTGTGTGCGACATCCAAGATCTTCTCAACCGACCGGCACAAGGACTTCAACAGGAACCCAAAAGCCAAAGACCCAAGAAGGTGTAGATGGACAACCATGATCTCACAATAAACACTCAGAACTGTAGTGGCCTTCAGGACGGGACTGATTCTGGGGACCCACTGTATGAAACGGGGTAAAGCCCTAGACCACTGCCAAGCACTAGAAGACAGGTCTTAGCAAAGCACTGAAAAACACTGTAGATACTGGTCACAGGGGGACGGGGTGGTGGCTTCTCATGGATTCAGAAACCAAGTATGGAGAGCTGGTTGGTGCAAGAGACCTTCTCAGGCCTCTCCTAGCCAACTTCTTCCTGCCTTACTGTGAATTTACTCAAGCTCTTGTTCAGGTACATTCCCTTTTATATTATCATGTAAATATTAAGATATTCTGTTATGTATTTTCAGATTAATAAAATATTGTTGTTTTTTTACCAAGAAACATTTTTGTTTCATTTATATAATTTGTCCACTGGAAGTTAGTATTGGGATCACTGGAAAAGGAAAGATACTGGTCCTATCACACCGGTCATAAATGGAAGACGTGTGGTCAGGTGCATAGTCCAGGAGAAAAAAAAAACATCGCAAACAAAAACTGCGGCCCAGCGTTCAGCTCAAAACGTCAGCACATCGGGGTAATGATGTTCTGTGCAAAATCTCCTCCACCCTCTCTCATAGAGATATCGGACACGCACGAAACAGAACATAAAGAGGAACCACGGCATAATAGCTCAGATAACAACAATGGTGGATATAAAGCCATCGCCCTATTATATATAGGAAAAGCAGTGATCGCTGACATACAACAGGTCTTCCCCAAAGGCTCAAGCTAAATGCAAAACTTAAGGGGGTCTATGTACTAAGCTTTGGAGAGAGATAAAGTGGACGGAATAAAGTACCAACCAACCAGCTCCTAACTGTCATTTTTCAAACACAGCCTGTAACATGACAATTAGGAGCTGATTGGCTGGTGCATTATTTATTATCAATTAACAGTTTCTTTTATAGCGCAGCAAATTCCGTTGCGCTTGGACACAATGATGAAACAAAACTGGGTAATATACAGTCATAGAGGTAAGGAGGCTTTCAATCTATAGTGAAATAGGAATGAATACAGAAGGAAAGGCATTCTCTCTCTCTCCAAGGCCTACTCGTACATAGGAGGGTCATTCCGAGATGATCGTAACTGTGCTAAATTTAGCACAGCTACGATCATCCACACTGACATGCGGGGGGACGCCCAGCACAGGGCTAGTCCGCCCCGCATGTCAGTGCCGGCCCCCCCGCAGAAGTGCAAAGGCATCGCACAGCGGCGATGCCTTTGCACTTCAAGAGTAGCTCCCGACCAGCGCAGCTTTAGCGTGCTGGCCGGGAGCTACTCATCGCTCCCCGGCCCGCAGCGGCTGCGTGTGACGTCACGCAGCCGCTGCGACCCGCCCCCCGTTCGGTCCAGCCACACCTGTCAATCAGGCAGAGGCGATAGTAGCGCAGTTTTGACCCGATCTCAGCGCTGCGATAAACTGCAGCGTGCGATTGGGTCAGAATGACCCCCATAGATCCCTAAATATTTTGCTAAACATAAGAACATCCTCATGCTTTTAATTGCTAGATACAAGCCGATTTGCAGTATATTAACGCAGATAGCAAGTCTCAGTTTTATTTACATATACAGGTTGTGTCTTCCATATCCAAAGTTCTGAAATACAGAATATTCCAAGATACAGAACTTTTGGAGGGCGACTGAGATAGTGACACCTCTGCTTTCCGATGGCTAATGTACACACACTGTTTAATGCACACAATTAATAAATACATTATATACAATGACCTTCAGGCTGCGTGTATAAGGTGTTTGATACATAAATGTATTCTGCCATTAGATTTGGGTCCCATCCTCCAGGATCTCTCATTATGGTCTGCAAATATTCCAAACTACGGAAAGAGCAGATATCCAAAATACCTCTGGTCCCAAGCATTTTGGATACGGGAAAAATCCACCCGTATGGCGTCAATAGTACCAAGCAGCTGGTACCATCTACAATATAGGTACAGCCGAGCGCCCCTCCCAAATCTCTCTGCCCCTCCTGCAGTGCAGCACGGTCTCCACCGAGGTGCACAGTAATTTGCTTTGCTCCCAATAGCAACGCTGGGATGTGTAGTTCCACATCATCTGGAGGGTCTCCAGATGGTGTGGAACTACACATCCCAGCATGCCCCGACACTGTTTTAGCTTGCCCTAATAGCAAACCTGTGGCATGGTATGCTGGGATGTGTAGTTCCACAGAGCAGCACCTGCCCTAGAATATGAAAGCGTACTGGTGGTACTCTGTCCATCCTAATCATCTGTCTTCTAATATGCACGTGTTCCGTTTTTACCAACATCTAACACAGAGAGAGAGTATTACACACACACACACACACACACACACACACACACACACACACACACATTATATATATATATATATATATATATATATATATATATATATATATATATATATAGCGTACAGGTGGGGGCGGAGATTGCAGCACAGCTGTCACCGCTCGTGTAGATTAGAAGGAGATGGGGTTAGGGCTTCCTGTGCGTTTCTTAGAACCCTGCTGCTTGTGGAACACTGAAGCAGAGCGGCGGCAGAGACTTTGTGACCTTCAGATCTAGACAGAGCTTTGATGTGCAAGTCTACGCGTTTGCGGAGCATGAAGTCTAACGCGTGCAAAACGCAGGGACAAAGGATCTATTACAGTCAATGCAAACATCATTAAATTAATCTGCACCTTAACAAAAAACAAAAACCTATATTTGTGACTACAGACAGATCACACCCTCCGGTCAGAGCCCACAGAAGCCACTAACATCACGCACAGGTCTATATGTAAAAGTTTCCAAATCTTGACTGAACGGAGGAATATTTACAGTTCAGCCGGCTGCCCTGCCCTCTCCATGGACAGGAAGTCTGCTGTGTGCAGGAAAATATCTTCCCCCATGAACACGGCCTGTGTATTAGAGTGCAATACCAAAGAAAAGTCAACACCATACAGCGGGGTTTACCAAACTCAGCCCTTATTGCTCCCTGACAGGCCAGGTTTTAAGGATACCCATGCTTGTGCACAAATGTTATAACTAAAATGACTGCGGTGATAATTAAATTACCATTGCTTAAGCAAGGATATCCTTAAAAGCTGGACTGTAAGGGTGCCTGCAGGACACAGCGTGGGAAGCAAGATAAGGCATCGCTCGTTTGCCTGCTAATAAACTGTGCCGTTGTCACGGACTACAGCAAATACTTTACTTCCATGTGTCTGTGGTAACAATTCCTTATATTACATAGCACAGCTTCTGACTTGTGTGTACATGGGTGTACATTTACTTACACACCCCCTATACAAACCTAAAGCAGCATACACAATATAGCATACGGATAAAAGGGAGCGTACGGCCGCAAACACTATAGCGCACGGGAGAGATTGGTGCGGGCAGATTATATGGATTTATAGCAAATTGACAAACACCAGATCCAAAGGAAATAGTTCATTGTATCAACAAACATTCGTGACAATCCCCCTGGCACAAGGCGCCAATCCCCGGTTCAGTCCGACGGCAGCCGTTTAAATTACCTTATACGTTTTTTTGGGAGTAGCAAATTATTAATACCCTCTTCTGTGAACTTGACCCTAAGGGAAGCGATTCACTTTTTTTTTTTTTGCCCGTCACTTTAGATGGGGGAATATTCAATTGGTTGTTGCGGTGGGTGCGAGTAACCATTAATCTTCACGCACGTTGCGCCCAAATGGACTGGGTATAGGCACGTAACGCGGCTACACCCATCGGAAAATACTGTGCACCCTGTGAATTGTGTCCAAAAGCAGAAAAAAAAATCGGGGCAAACAATTGAATGGTCATGTCGGGCACCCAAAAAGCAACTGAATTCTCCCCTTATATTTTTAGCACACTGAATAATATTCTACAGACGTGACGATTTATTGCGATCAGATAAGCAGCCGTCAGATTGATCTCTGTGGAAAGACGTCATCTTATGATGAATTCATTCAGCAAATATATTGTAAGGGAAGTGGAAATTTCTACGCCACAACAGGTTCAGCGCCAAAGTCTGACTAACAGCGAGAAAGCAGCGTAGACCGGCTGCCTTGGTTTAAACGGAGACCCGATACTTTGACAACTAAGATAATTACTGGATGGATAGGAAATAAAAACTAAAAAATAATAAAGTCACAATGTGCGTTGGATCCTTTCTAGAACAGATGCAGCAGTGTGATTGGTCGGAATGAAATGCGTTTGTACAATTGCATTTATTATAGGATGTATCACATGACAATTCCTGGTCTTCACGGCTCACCAGGCGGACGTCCTTGTACAGAATTGGAAACACTCGTCTCCAGTGTAAACTACGAGTGAAGTGGAAGACACTTAATAATCCATAAGAGGCCATAGATGAGCCAAGTTTACCGACTCAGCCGTAGTCCAGACCAGCGTCCGATTCCACCATAACGTCCACAAAACACAAGGGTTGATCTTGGTGTTCAGCCTTCGAGCCAAAATCAAACACATAAGTGGCCAAACCGTAGAGGTCTGCGCACACGGTACTTGGGATCCGCGTGAAGGTCTAATATGTCAATATTGCTTGGAGATACCATGGGACACAGGCTCATATACGGTTTCCGTATACAAGTCTTCTGCACACAACTTATCACGCTCCTCACTTTATCAGTGACGCACTGCCAGGGGGGTCACGTCATTTATCTTCCCTGCTAGAAGTCCCGCCCGCTTAAACGGCCCAATTTAAAAATAACTCAACTCCGGCTGCCGGCTGCCCTCTGGAGCGCCGTCACCGCCACGGTCCAGCGATCCTGCCACTGGCGCAAGGTCAGACCGCCTCTCTGCTCCGCTGGCAGACACAGCTGCGCCGGCTGCTCCCACCTGTGGAGAAGGAAAACCAAAAACAGTCACACGGGAGGAAAGATGCCCTAAAATACCACAATTAATTTCCTGGGAGCAATAATTGCCTAGACCTTCGTATATATTGGATCACGTAGCTCTATGGGCCTAATCCAGACCTGATCGCTCGCTAGCTATTTTTTGCAGCGCTGCTATCAGATAGTCGCCGCCTATGGGGAGTGTATTTTCGCTTTGCAAGTGTGCGAACGCATGTGCAGCCGAGCGGTACAAAAAAGTTTTCTGCAGTTTCTGAGTTGCCTAGAACTTACTCAGCCGCTGCGATCACTTCAGCCTGTCCGGGCCCGGAATTGACGTCAGACACCCGCCCTGCAAACGCTTAGACACGCCTGCGTTTTTCCAAACACTCCCAGAAAACGGTCAGTTGCCACCCACAAACGCCCTCTTCCTGTCAATCTCCTTGCGATCGGCTGTGCGAATGGATTCTTCGTTAAATCCATCGATCCGCTCTGTACCCGTGCGACGCGCCTGCGCATTGCGGTGCATACGTATGCGCAGTTATGACCTGATCGCAGCGCAGCGAAAAAACCTAGCGTGCGATCAGATCTGAATGACCCCCTACGGTTGTTACGAAGGGCATATAATTTGTTCTGAAACTCGAGGTCAGGACAAAATAGGGCGGGGAACCATGGCCGCAAATTTCCTATAAAAAGCAAGTTTCAGTCACCAGGTACTCACCAGTCGGACACGGTCGCCTGTACCTCCTTCCCGTACTCTTGGCTCTTCTCGCACTGCTGGATGAGGCGCTGGAGTATGGGGATCAGCTGGTCCATTTGGTGAGCGTAGTGAACAGACAAGAGGTGCAGCAGAGCTGGGGGATAAGGAAGGAGGTCAGAAACGGAGGCGCACAAGGTAAGCGATTTGGCGGGAGGGGGCAGAGAACGGGCACGTGGCTGGAAACCAAAAAGTTTGTCTAACATGTTTATAGCTTGTAGTGTAAATTAAATTATATGTTATGCTGTCCATTTAAAAGTGACAGGGGACCAGTTGCGGCTCCGGAGGTGGAGGCTGCAGCGTAGTCCAAAATTCAAAAACAGGAGCGGCACCAGCTGCCTCCAACTGCCACTCAACACACTGCCAAGCTGGGACTCACTGGCAGTTGGTGCGGCTCCCCTATTTGAATATTGGACTGCACTGCAGCCTCAACTCTGGAGCTGCCAGTGCATAGGACCACTTGCTGAAAAAAAGATGAAATGGGAGGGCCTATACATTCATTTACATGACGGCTCATCCAATCAGACACCGGCTAATGTTGGATTCTATATGGATATATGAAGAGCAGATATTTCAGGATCGGCGGGAGGGACCAGCGGGCGTTAAGGAATAATCCACTTACTGTCCGTGTCGGGATTCTGGCTCTCGCGGATCTGCCTCTGTATCTTAGCAACCGCTTGGTTTCGGCTACACAACTGAGCCCGCAGGAAACGCAGTTGCTTCTTGATATCAGCGACGTGGCATAGTATGTTCTCCGGGGCCTGCAGGACGGAGAAAGGCTCATTTATAAATTCTCTCTATGCTCAGAGGTTCATGGTCAAAATACAGTCATCAAATGTTGGATAAGATCATGACGGATCCTTACAATGTCTGCCGTTAACAGATACTCTTACAGATTTGATGATATTTTGCGCCGAGGCTCCAGTTACTATAGGCACCATCTACAAGACGTCTGCAGCGTGTAAGGAAATATCCCCATGTCACGGGCAGCTTTAACGCTAAGATCCGGGACTCATTCCGTATAGATTTGTGAACGTAGAAACTTTCCGCAGGTCCAGTGACCAGCGTGAACTACCTGCATCCTTGTGCGCAGGTGTAGCCGACCCTACAGATAAAGCTTACCTTATATAAAGACAGGCCGACGCTGTTGTAGATCCCTCTGTAGATGTTGTAGTACGGACAGTGCGGGCTGGAGACGCGATTTATGGAGAG
This sequence comes from Pseudophryne corroboree, assembly GCF_028390025.1. NCBI lineage: Eukaryota > Metazoa > Chordata > Amphibia > Anura > Myobatrachidae > Pseudophryne > Pseudophryne corroboree. The sequence goes on along the minus strand of NC_086453.1, from coordinate 18,241,786 downwards.
CTCCTTGGATGGGACGAGGGACACGCTGCACAAGAGGGAAACCCAGAAAACATAATGTAGGAAAAGCATCAGAGTATAGGGGAGCGACTGTCTTATAGGCACCATAACCTAAGGGTGGGGGTTTCAGTAGCCTAGATTTCATGTTCTAGAACTTTTGATGGCATAAATGTTTATATCTAACTTCTGGGTGGAAAAGTTTAAAACGTTACCTCCAGTCGCTACGCCCTATGTTACCCTGCAATTCTTCAGGACCGCCTGCAGCGCAGTACTAGAAGAGGGACCCCTACAGGCCAGCTAGGGATGTGTCTTTGCGGTATAATGTACAGAAAAGCGCTCTCACCCGTCCACGCATACTTTCTGCAGCGCTGGGAGGGAGACGGCTGCGAAGTGTTTCACGTCTTTCATGATGGAGTCCTGCAGCCGCTGAGACTCCTGGACGACCTCCCGAGGCCGCTGGAGCAGCTTGTCCTGCACATATTTTTGCACCTGGCGAGACAAGAGAAGGGGGATCAGCTCTCCCCAGTGAGACCCAGAAATATCTCCTTAAAATCGCATTTTATCAACTTTTTTGCTAAACAAAGACATATATTTTGTTTTAAACCATTAAAAAAAAAAAAAAAAAGTAATTAATTGACAACCACAAGCTGCCATATTTCTGAGAAAATCTGGCCCAGGAGAGCTGGGCTACTGATACTTTCCTACGAGCCTTATCAGGGTATGTAGCAGCCGCAAAGCTTCTTGAAATCAGCGGAACAAAACAAAGGATTGAAGCGGTCGTTTGTTTTCAGCGCACGCCCCTCAGTAAGGAAGATTAAGGTCACATCCTGAGGCTAGTTTGGGGAATTAAGCACCTGATTTGGGATGGTATTGGGATCCCGACACCTGGAAGGTAAGTATGCTAACCCCAACCTCCTGTCCCGCTAACCCACCCGCAGCTTGACCCTAACCCTCCCCCCCATGTCAGAGAGAAGAAGCATCCGCCATAAGTTTCTATAAGGGCTGCTAGGATGTCTGATTCACCAAGCGAGCTTGGCCCGGTGGCTGACGGTGTCAGACGCTGCAGTCAATGGGCGACACACCGCCGAAATTACTGGGAGAGGGATCCTTAGAAACCCTCCCTGGCAGTGGCCGCTCGCACTTTAGCGCTCACTTCTAACACACGGCAGAACACCGGCATAAAGCGCTAGGAAGTAACTCAAAGATCCCCAGCATCAGAGCTAAACATGGCGGCAAATTGCAGGAACACGTTTCAGCTCGTACAATGGTCAAACTTCGATTCAGCACTAGACGGACGCCATAAACACGCTCTGCGTTCACTTCCTATCCCGGTCATGTCTGCCGTCAGTGTGCCGCGGCCTCACCTCCACGCCGCTGCGCCATATCTGGGATTTGGAGGAGGAGTTTCCCTTAATGAGCACCTGGATCTGTTTCTGCTTCTTCTCCTGCAAGACACAAACCAGAGAGGGTGAGGAGAGCGCCGCACCTACCCCAGACTGCGACTGATAGCTGCGCGCAGCGTCGACAGAGCGCAGCGCACACCCACCAGCAGAGCGCAGGATTCCTGGATGTTCCGCTGTTGCTGCTGGAGAACCTTCACCTCCTGCTTCTTGTCCGAAGCCTCCGCTTGTAGCGCCCGGCATTCCTGCAGCAGAGCGTCCCGGCATCCTTGCAGCAGCGCCAGGCGGAGCTCCGCATCAAAGGCGGCCCTGGCGAACAACCAATGGGGGGACAAGTTACACGCAAGGCACATGGGGAGAAACACAAGCAAGTTTATAACTGTAATGGGCATGAACCAAACTTTACTGGGGCGCAGTATACTGGTAAAGCCTGTAGATGGCGCTGCATTCCTTTAATTTAAAATAATGATGTTGACATTACAATGTTTGGGCTAAGCATGTCCAGAGATCAGAGATTTACAAGTAGATCTGTATAGGTGGAAAACTCATTCCAAACAGTACTAGCACCACCTACTGTTGCTAAGGCGGTACTGCACTCAGTGGTAGACGTATGCAATACAGCCAATAACTACAGAGTCGGGAGGCAATCTGGTGAAGGGAAAGGACATGGGGCGCCGCCATCGCTGACCTGCAGAGCAGAGAGGCTTCGCTTCCATCTGACAGCGTCCTGTGTATCTCCTGTATCTTGGCCGCCAACTGCTCCGACAGCTCCTGCGTCTCATGCTGCACCAGGCGCAGCTCCGTGAAGACCTTGATGGACTCTGCCCAACCCTCCTGGGGAGACAGCGGGAAGGAGAAGCCATGTGTGAGCGCGCACACCCTTACTGCTTCTACAGCGGCAGCGGGCGGCGACATTACCGAGGAGCTGCCATCAAGACCATGTCACCGCGTCACCATCAGCAAGCGCTGCCAGAGGGTGTACTCCTTACTCTCCGCACATCGCTGCCTATTATACAGTATATATATATATATACACTTTAGCAGGTTGTTTGTTTTAGCTGGGACCCCAAGTGTCAGTGCGCCTCCGCTGCCCGGGGCGTCAGTGCGCCTCCGCTGCCCGGGGCGTCAGTGCGCCTCCGCTGCCCGGGGCGTCAGTGCGCCTCCGCTGCCCGGGGCGTCAGTGCGCCTCCGCTGCCCGGGGCGTCAGTGCGCCTCCGCTGCCCGGGGCGTCAGTGCGCCTCCGCTGCCCGGGGCGTCAGTGCGCCTCCGCTGCCCGGGGCGTCAGTGCGCCTCCGCTGCCCGGGGCGTCAGTGCGCCTCCGCTCCCCGGGACACCATAAAGAACACTTTCCCCCTATTACGCATTGCTTAGCTGACAATCGGATAAACCCCATTCTGGGACCTCACTTGGGATTCCAGCCCGTGGTTTGGGCACTTCTACCTTAAACCAGAGCCAGACAACCGCAGATGCCAACACTGCAGATGACACACACCTGTATCAGGGAACGGAAGGATGGGAGAACGGCCAGAGAATCGGGACGCCTGCTCTCACAAAAGGACCTGAAACAGAGGTAAATAGAGTGCTAGAGACGCGTCACAGGACAGATAAAACAAGATAATCTTTTGTTGTGACTTTTCCCTTCTAATAAGAGGATGGCGGGGAGTAAAGTGCTCTGTCACAGCAGGATCCTATGTAAGGGAGATCACCTTGCGCGTTTCGAGGTCTCCAAGGCGTCTTTGGATCCCTGGGCATCACACGTGGTCTCGGACAGGCTGCAGGAGGTCTCTGCGGGGTCCACGACGAGGGAAGTCTGCAGATCTCTCATGTCCCGGGTGGTCTCTAATGCAAGATGCTCCAGGGACGAGACGATGTGGTTTGGTGGGTACGTGCTCCAGATTTTCTGCAGAACAGGTAGACAGTTTTATCACTACCAGAAGAGGATTTCCCACAAGGATTAATACATAGGACTGGAGAGGAATGCAAGATCATATCCTGTATACCGTCCCCTGGGTACAGACAGTATACGCTGGGCATTACTGGATCATGCTTTGTACTGGGCATTGTGACCAATAAACATTATTAACAAAATGGATGACAAAGTCACATGTGGCATCCCGACTCTCCTCTCACCTCTGCCGTGCACATCCACTGGTGGTGCGCCAGCGAGCGTAGCTCCTCCCCTCCAGTGCTGCGGAGAGATGGGAGAGCACAGACATCACTGAAGTATGGTAGGGAATCTTTACAGTTACAGCAGCAGGAAGCAACGTCACTGGTGAACACAGGGAACCGAGTGCACAAACAGGACTAGTGGGTAGAAGAGATTCTCTGTGCTTACAGCAACAAGCTCATTGGGGAGCTGGGAGAACAGACATGATTAATAGAAGGAAGAGAACCTCTACGCTTACAGCAGGGAGAACAGACATGACTAGTAGAAGGAAGAGAACTTCTATGCTTACAGCAGGGAAACTAGACATGACTAGTGGAAGTGAGAGAATCTCTACGCTTACAGCAGGGAGACCAGACATGACTAGTAGAAGGAAGAGAACTTCTATGCTTACAGCAGGGAAACTAGACATGACTAGTAGAAGGAAGAGAACTTCTATGCTTACAGCAGGGAAACTAGACATGACTAGTAGAAGGAAGAGAACTTCTATGCTTACAGCAGGGAAACTAGACATGACTAGTAGAAGGAAGAGAACTTCTATGCTTACAGCAGGGAAACTAGACATGACTAGTAGAAGGAAGAGAATCTCTACGCTTACAGCAACGAGCCAGAAATGGAGTCATCATGAAGAGATCGCAGAAACTTCTTCCGCATCTGGCAGACGTCTCTCACATCTCTCTAGCAAGAAAGGGAGGTGGGTGGGGGGGGGGGGGGGGGGGGGAAGAAACGTGCAATTATACTTGGCAGGAAGAGGTCGTTACAATAACTGCGAGGTGCAAACATTAGCGCGTACCAGGATTTCTGGCTCGGGAAATGTAACCCCGGCTGAGCCCACATCCAGCGTAGGGAAGATCAGCTCCCTCTGCGATGCTCTGCAGGAGTGAAGTCAGAACAATTAACAATGGACAGGCTGCGCCCACCATCCGGCCTGCGCCACGTACTGCAATAACGCCCTCACTCACCGGCTGACATCCTGCAGCTGCTCGCAGCGATACTGTATACGCGCGTTGCTCTCCCGCAGAACCTCGCACTCCTCCCCCCTCTTCTTATTGAAAGCGCGCAGCAGCAGCGACCGACGGCGGTAATCCTGCGATTTCTCGTTGTTCAGTTCTGCTGGGAAAAACACACACATAGCGCTTATTATCCAGTGTATGAGCAACGGTCCACCAAGTGCCGGGACTGTCCACAGACCGCTGGACCTTTACACCAACTGCGTCCCTCTTCTAGTCCCATCGCCGTAACCCCGGGTTACCCTGGCTGACTATCTCCTTCTCAGCGCTGCTGATCTGCTCCTGTAGATGGTGAAGTTCCGAGCGCAGCTCCAGTATCTCCTGGCACAGCTGCTTCTTGTGCTGCAGTTCCTCCTCCTCCACCGAGCGCTGCGCCTGCCAACGGAAGAGGGAATAGGTCAGGATTTACATCACTGCCCCCGGGCAGTCACCCCATACCAGCTGCACCCGCTGCCAATCTTCATACATTAGCCTGACACTAAGTGATACCCGCTGGCAGCGGACCAGTGTCCCGGTTGCCCTCAATGAAGTGGCCCCACTGCTGCGTCTAACGGTCAGTTCTCCTGTTGAGACCTCTGGACACCCGCCAGGCTGCGTCCAGGAGCCCTACGTGGGCTTAGCAGCTAATGAACCATGGTACGTGGACCATGAGCAATACAGAGTGGCCCCTACCAGGCTTAGACCACACAACGGCACTTCCCATAGGTCTGGACGGTATGTAGTCATTATGTCGTCATTACAGATTTAGGGTCAGGTTTAGGCTGCGGGTACAATTAGAGCCCAGATACTAGAAAGATGTGATGTGGACACTATGGGCATATCGACGTAACTCCCAAGCCGACATCCTGATTGTCGACATAATATACCATGCCCATTTGGATACCCCCCTGTACCATACATTAGGGGTAGGTAACCTGCGGCACTCCAGCTGCTGTGGAACTACACATTCCAGCATGCCCAGTCACAGTTGTGCTGTTAAGGCATGCTAAATTGGTGGTAAGACGTGCTGGGATGTGTAGTGCCACAGCAGCTATAGTGCGGCAGGTTGTCTGCCCTTGCAGCACATGATAAAGTACAGGAATGACAAACGTCCGCTCTGGAGCCGCAGAACATGTTGCAGATGAGCCCCAGGAACAGAATATTTACACAGACATCACATATCTCCATGGAAACGGGGTGTTTATACAGACATCACATATCTCCATGGAAACGGGGTGATTATACAGACATCACAAATCTCCATGGAAACGGAGTGTTTATACAGACATCACAAATCTCCATGGAAACGGGGTGTTTATACAGACATCACATATCTCCATGGAAACGGGGTGTTTATACAGACATCCCCACAAATCTCCATAGAAACAGGGTGTTTATACAGACATCCGCCCAAATCTCCATAGAAACGGGGTGTTTATAGAAACGGGGTGTTTATACAGACATCATCACAAATCTCCAAAGAAACGGGGTGTTTATACAGACATCATCACATATCTCCATGGAAACGGGGTGTTTATACAGACATCATCACATATCTCCATGGAAACGGGGTGTTTATACAGACATCCGCCCAAATCTCCAAAGAAACGGGGTGTTTATACAGACATCATCACATATCTCCATGGAAACGGGGTGTTTATACAGACATCCGCCCAAATCTCAATAGAAATGGGGTGTCTATACGCCCAAATCTCCATGGAAATGGGGGGTCTATACAGACCGCCACAAATCTCCATAGAAACGGGGTGTTTATACAGACATCACCACAAATCTCCATAGAAACGGGGTATTTATATAGACATCACAAATCTCCATGGAAACGGGATGTTTATACAGACCACCACAAATCTCCATAGAAATGGGGTGTTTATATAGACATCACAAATCTCCATGGATACGGGATGTTTATACAGACATCACCACAAATCTCCATAGAAACGGGGTATTTATATAGACATCACAAATCTCCATGGAAACGGGATGTTTATACAGACATCACCACAAATCTCCATAGAAACGGGGTGTTTGATTACTCACCACTGAGTGCTGGAGCTGCTGATACCTGAGTAGGAGTGAAGGAGGATACGCAGTGAAAAATAGTATCCGCCGACAGACTTAGGGCATGGCGCATCTATATGCGCCATTCTACGGAGCCAACCAATCATCATCAGGAGTGCTGGTTAAAAATTTTCCTTCAATTTACTCAAGACTCGACAGATGTCTGTACAATGACACAATGTGTGTGGGGGGGGGGGGAAATGTGGCCCAGGGTAATGGGTGGATGCAGAGGGCCAGCGGCCCGGGGGAAGGGGTGGTTGCAGAGGGCCAGCAGCACAGGGGGGTGGGGGAAAATGGGTGGTTGCAGAGGGCCAGCGGCACGGGGGTAGGGGTGGTTGCAGAGGGCCAGCGGCACGGGGGAAGGGGTGGTTGCAGAGGGCCAGCGGCCCGGGGGAAGGGGTGGTTGCAGAGGGCCAGCGGCCCGGGGGAAGGGGTGGTTGCAGAGGGCCAGCGGCCCGGGGGAAGGGGTGGTTGCAGAGGGCCAGCGACCCGGGGGAAGGGGTGGTTGCAGAGGGCCAGCGACCCGGGGGAAGGGGTGGTTGCAGAGGGCCAGCGACCCGGGGGAAGGGGTGGTTGCAGAGGGCCAGCGACCCGGGGGAAGGGGTGGTTGCAGAGGGCCAGCGACCCAGGGGAAACGGGTGGTTGCAGAGAAGGCCAGCAACCCAATGGAAAATAGTTGCACAGAACATATGTATACAGGGCGGTCTATATCTACAGCAGACGACCTCACACAACTACTGCTATAAGGATACCACATCAGATTGCCTTCTATGTTCCTCACGGTCCTGGAAAAAAAGTAGAAAAAGAGGTTTACTGAGCGGGCACCTGTGACTCCGCATGACGCCCCCTTACGTGTTGGCTCTCCAGCAGCAGCTTTCCCTCATTTACCTTCTCTATGTACTTTCCAGAGTTACAGAAACACATACAAAGTTTACAAACTAAGTTTTATTTACAGATGTCAGCAACTAATAAACCCAAACGTCAGAGGTTAGTAAGAGCCAATTATGATAAACCGCAGTAATGTCTGTGCATTGTACAATGGATGGATAATGAATATCGGACATAACATACTATATATACTTAATTAAATCTAACTTGAATGCTTTCCATCTCATACAGTCGCTATAAGCGGAGCTTAGTGTGGTGGTGCTTCTGTATCCTGCATCATTCTAGGAAGCTAGAGAGGTTATTCACGCAGCAACAAAGTCTGGTGTAAAATGACTGACACGCTATGCTTTGCTACTTGAGATTGTTGTCCCGTGTCGCTTTCTCCTACTCTGCATTGTTTAATACACTATTAGGTATATATGGGTTATATAACCGCTGGGTCCCGGCAGGAATACAGACTTACCTCTGGCTGCGCACGTGCCGGATCACATACTTCCAGATGTCGGCACACTGTCCTATGAACAGCCTGTATGACAGATACATGTTATGAGATTGGCTGTGTAGAGAGACGGTCACCTTGCGTCTGCAGCCTCCTCTCCTTACCTCTGCAGCATTTCCTCCGACGGGGCTTTCTGCTGCGGGAGACCCATCTCCTCCACGACCCATCTCCGCAGCTCCTGGGCCAGGTTCCTACGATCCATCCCTGGGAAACACAGGAGAATAATACAAGGCAGACGACGCTAGAACGCCTAAAGGTGGATGTTAAAGATTAATGCAGGAGTATTAATTTATGAACATAGAGACTGTGGGTAAAAGGACGATCGGACGGAGGAGGCAAAAAGCTGAAATGACAAACCCCAGCACACCAGTCATTTCCCATCAGACTTGCACTGATGCCATTCACTAAACCTCCCGAGTCCTATATCCCCCAATCAGTACAGGGCAAGTCATTCCGACACACCGCACGCCTTCTGGCTGCCACATATCTAAGTAACCCCTGCAAAATGGGAACTGCTGATCTGCTGTTCAGTGTGACTCTTCTCAATCTGCATAACATAGTAGCACCAGTAGGGAGGCACTGGCCAGCAGAGAGGGGCCAGTATATGGAAGCAGAGCACAGTCCGGGCCCCACACCCAGGGAATACAGGATATACATTCAGCAGCTGCAGCAGTGAGGTACAGCGCCCACAGCTGGCTGTCAGGGATCACTGCACTGCAGCGGCACTCACCGGTTATCGCCTGCGGGTGACGGTGACCTCAGCCAGCTCTCGCCCCGGAGAATTCAGTTCTCCCGCCAGTCGCGATCCTAGCGTGTCATCTCCGGCTACTTCAACGTCACGACAGCTCAGAACCGCCAGCAGGGGGAGCCCGCACAGCGCCGGCAGTGGCGTGAGATTCCCGCAGGTCTAGGCTATGGCTGTCGTGTGTGCTGTGCGCGCCATCTTGTGGCCAGAAAGGAGAACTGCAGCTGCTCTCATATGGCTGTTATGTATTTATGTATTTATGTATTTATGTATTTATGTATTTATTTATTTATTTATTATATTATATTTATTATTATTATTATTATTATTATTAATTTATGTTATTGCGTTGTCCTTTGTTATCTGCAAGAAAGAAAGAAAGGAAACATTTTATTATGTTGTTATTTGTTCTCTACAGGAAAGAAAGGAAACATTTTATTGTGTTATTTGTTCTCTGCAGGAAAGAAAGGAAACATTTTATTGTGTTGTCCTTTGTTCTCTGCAGGAAAGCACAGGTACTAATTTTATTAATTTTAATAAGTAGCTGTAGTTGTGCAAGGGTTAAATAGCCTTGGGTCATTTATAGTGATGAGCGGGTTCGGTTCCTCGGGATCCGAACCCCCCCGAACTTCACCCTTTTTTCACGGGTCCGAGCAGACTCGGATCCTCCCGCCTTGCTCGGTTAACCCGAGCGCGCCCGAACGTCATCATTCCGCTGTCGGATTCTCGCGAGATTCCTATTCTATATAAGGAGCCGCGCGTCGCCGCCATTTTCACTCGTGCATTGGAGATGATAGGGAGAGGACGTGGCTGGCGTTCTCTCAGTTTGTACAGTGTGCTGCAAATATCTATGCTCAGTGTGCTGCAAATATCTGTGCTCAGTGTACCTGCAAATATCTGTGCTCAGTGTGCTTGCAAATATCTACGTTCTCTGCCTGAAAAACGCTCCATATCTGTGCTCAGTGTGCTGCAAATATCTGTGCTCACACTGCTTTATTGTGGGGACTGGGGACCACCAGTATTATATAGGAGGAGTACAGTGCAGAGTTTTGCTGACCAGTGACCACCAGTATTATACATTCTCTGCAGTGGCGGAACTAGCAAGCGGTGGGCCCAGGTGCGACAAAATGCTTTGGCCCCCCCCCATCCCATCCAAGTCCACCCCCTCACCCCTTGACAGTGGCAAACGCAGGATTTGCCTGGGGGGGTTTCCAGAACTGGGCGGAGCCAATCACGGGGGTGGGGACTGAGGTGACCCAGTATATGCTGGGTCCGTAAAACTAGTGTGTCTGTGTGTGTATATATATATATATATCTACACATATATATATATATATATATACACATATATCTACACACACACATATATATATATATATATACACACATACACACACACATACATATACACGGGTGGTCTTCAGTATGCCGGCGGTCGGGCTCCCGGCGACCAGCATACCGGCGCCGGGAGCCTGACCACCGGCATACCGACACTTATTCTACCTCGTGGGGGTCCACGACCCCCCTGGAGGGAGAATAGAATAGTGTGGCGCGCGTAGCGTGGCGAGCGCAGCGAGCCCGCAAGGGTCTCATTTGCGCTCGCCACACTGTTGGTAAGCCGGCGGCCGGCCTCCCGGCACCGGTATGCTGGTCGCCGGGAGGCCGGCCGCCGGGAGATCGTAGTGAATCCATATACACATATACATAGCATATTAAACATGCATACATATATATATATATATATATATATACACACACACATACAGTACACATATATATACACATGTATATATATATATATCATATGTGTGTGTGTGTGTGTGTTTATATGTATGTATGTACGTACGTACGTATGTATGTATGTATATACATGTGTATATTTGTAGGCACATGGATATATATGTACTATAATTAAAAAAAAGTTAACTTTTATTGCACTTGCAAGTGCCACCAGGAAGTTAGCAGGCTGCAGAGGACGCTAGACAGTCATTAATAATACTCATGCAGCTAAAAAAAAAAAAAAAAAAAAAAATTTTTTTTTTTTTTTTTTTTAGTGGAGGGGGGTTTCTGGGTACTCGGAAACCCCCCCTGGGTGCGCCACTGCTTGAGAGGATCTGGTGAGGGGGACCTGCTCAGGGCCAGAGAAATGGATACCTAGCAACAGTGCCGTAACTAGACATTTTAGCACTGTGTGCAAGAAACGGCATCGGAGCCCCACCCCTGCATACAAAACAGGGGCAGTGCGCGCCGTAGGCGCGCGCAAAAATACATAGTGGCGTGGCTTCGCGGGGAAGGGGTGTGGCCACAAAATAATACCAATTCCTAAAACGGTGCATAGTAGTCTCCATTCTTCAAATAACGCCGCACAGTAGCACCACTACACCAGGTAGAGACCCTTTTACACCTTACAGCGAACAGATTCCTCTTTTTACACATTACGGCAGACAGCGTCCCCTTTTTACACATTACGGCAGACAGCGTCCCCCTATTTATACATTACGGCAGACAGCGTACACTTTTTACACATAACGGCAGACAGCGTGCCCTTGTTACACATAGCGGCAGACAGCGTGCACTTTTTACACATTACGGCAGACAGCGTACACTTTTTACACATTACGGCAGACAGCGTACACTTTTTACACATAACGGCAGACAGCGTGCCCTTGTTAAACATAGCGGCAGACAGCGTACACTTTTTACACATAACGGCAGACAGCGTCCCCCTTTTTACACATTACGGCAGACAGCGTCCCCTTTTTACACATTACGGCAGACAGTGTACACTTTTTACACATAACGGCAGACAACGTACACTTTTTACACATAGCGGCAGACAGCGTGCCCTTGTTACACATTACGGCAGACAGCGTGCCCTTGTTGCACATTACGGCAGACAGCGTGCCCTTGTTACACATTACGGCAGGCAGATTCCCCATTTTTACACATTACGGCAGGCAGATTCTCCCTTTTTACACATAGCGGCAGGCAGATTCCCCATTTTTACACATTGCGGCAGGCAGATTCCCCATTTTTACACATTGCGGCAGGCAGTCCCCCCTTTTTACACATTGCGGCAGGCAGTCCCCCATTTTTACACATAGCGGCAGGCAGTCCACCCTTTTTACACATTGCGGTAGGCAGTCCCCCATTTTTACACATAGCGGCAGGCAGTCCCAACAAATAAAGAAAGAAAGAGACAGAAAGAAAGAAAGAAAGAAAGAGACAGAAAGAAAGAGAAAGAAAGAAAGAAAGTAGAATCATACTTACCCTCTCCGCTGGCTCAGGCTCCTCGTGCAGCTTGACGATTCCCGGGCAGTAGACGAGGTGGAGGAGGGAGCCGCAGCAGCGCTGTGTTATTGGTGGAGGCGCTGCTGCTGCTGCCCCCCTGCTTCACTATAGGCTGTTCTCAGAAGACAGCCTATAGTGAAGCAGAGGGGCAGCAGCAGCAGCGCCTCCACCAGTAACAAAGCGCTGCTGCGGCTCCCTCCTTCACCTCCGTCCTCCTCCTTCCCCCGTCCGTGCCGCTGCTCTTCTCCTTTGTGGGCGGCTGTGCGCTGCGGGCAGCGGTTGCCCGCAGCGCACAGTGGCATGTAATGAGTCAGTTTGACTCATTACATGCTTGGGCCCCTGGACAGAGGCGGGCCCCAGTGCAACGCACTGCTTGCCCTGCCGGTAGTTCCGCCTCTGATTCTCTGCCTGAAAAACGCTCCATATCTGTGCTGCATTGTAGTATATAGTAGGAGGACAGTGCAGAATTTTGCTGACCAGTGACCACCAGTATTATATCAGTACGGTACAGTAGTCCACTGCTCTACCTACCTCTGTGTCGTCAAGTATACTATCCCATCCATACATGTGGTGCATTTAAGTTTTGCGCAGTATATATATAGTAGGAGGACAGTGCATAATTTTGCTGACCACCAGTATATAATATATAGCAGTACGGTACAGTAGTCCACTGCTCTACCTACCTCTGTGTCGTCAAGTATACTATCCCATCCATACCTGTGGTGCATTTAAGTTTTGCGCAGTATATATAGTAGGAGGACAGTGCATAATTTTGCTGACCACCAGTATATAATATATAGCAGTACGGTACAGTAGGCCACTGCTCTACCTACCTCTGTGTCGTCAAGTATACTATCCATCCATACCTGTGGTGCATTTAAGTTTTTGTGCGCAGTATATATATATAGTAGTAGGACAGTGCATAATTTTACTGACCACCAGTATATAATATATAGCAGTATGGTGCAGTAGGCCACTGCTCTACCTACCTCTGTGTCGTCAAGTATACTATCCATCCATGCCTGTGGTGCATTTAAGTTTTTGTGCGCAGTATATATATAGTAGTAGGACAGTGCATCATTTTGCTGACCACCAGTATATAATATATAGCAGTACGGTACAGTAGTCCACTGCTCTACCTACCTCTGTGTCGTCAAGTATACTATCCCATCCATACCTGTGGTGCATTTAAGTTTTGCTCAGTATATATAGTAGGAGGACAGTGCATAATTTTGCTGACCACCAGTATATAATATATAGCAGTACGGTACAGTAGGCCACTGCTCTACCTACCTCTGTGTCGTCAAGTATACTATCCATCCATACCTGTGGTGCATTTAAGTTTTACGCAGTATATATAGTAGGAGGACAGTGCATTATTTTGCTGGCCACCAGTATATAATATATAGCAGTACGGTACAGTAGTCCACTGCTCTACCTACCTCTGTGTCATCAAGTATACTATCCATCCATACGTTAGCAGGGAAAGGGATACTACTGCACTAGCATATTATAGAAAAGTTCCAAATTAGAACAAAGGAAACCCCTAGTTATATCCTATATCAGATATTTGAATTATATAGGGGGTGCTGCCACTGAATATATTGTTGCCAATATATAGTTATGCACAAAAAGAAACAGAGAAGGATTGGACTTGAAGTGGCGCACTTGAACATTAAATTGATACATAAATTATAACTTTTATTAGAGTATATTTGTTAAAAAGACCTGTAGCTGTGAAATATTAAAACCAAAAACATATAAATTGACAAAACAAAGTGTGATATGTGTGAATAAAAACACACACACTGTGCTAACTGTGTAGTGCTACACATATATAATATATTATAGGTACTATGACCCTTGAATCAAATTATATATTTTGTTAGGCTGAGTGCCCAATGGCGCTTTGAAGTCACTGATCAGTTGTACTAGATAGGCTTACTGAGGGTACTATAAAGTGCAATATTCCAATAGAAAGCTCCCCCTCAGTTTGGGCGCTGTGACCCCTCACTTATGTGCAATCAGTGGCGTAACTACTGCCCCCGTAGTCCTCGCGGTGGCTTGGGGGCGAGTCAATCTGCGGTCTCCTTCCCTCCGCTGCTGTGTTGGAGGGACACGGAGGGCATAGCGCGCGCCTCTCCCGTGTCCCTCCTGGCTCTCCGGCCGGTCTAATAAAGGAAGTGCCGTTCGTGAGCTCTGATTGGCTCACGAACCGGCACTTCCTTTATTAGACCGGCCGGAGAGCCAGGAGGGACACGTGAGAGGCGCGCGCTATGCGCTCCGTGTCCCTCCAACACAAAGGAGTGGTGGGGGTAGAGGGAGCAGGCACTGAGGAGGGCATATGTGGCACTGTGGGGGAATATCTGGCACTGAGGGGAGCAGGCACTGAGGGGGCATATGTGGCACTGTGGGGGAATATCTGGCACTGGGGGCATATGTGGCACTGGGGGGGGTATATTTGGCACTGGCGCCATGTACCTGGCACTGTGGGGGAATATCTGGGACTGGGGGCATATACCTGGCACTGTGGGAGAATATCTGGCACTGGGGGGAGCAGGCACTGAGGGGGCATATGTGGCACTGTGGGGGGATATCTGGCACTGGGGGCATATACCTGGCACTGTGGGGGAATATCTGGCACTGAGGGGAGCAGGCACTGAGGGGGCATATGTGGCACTGTGGGGGAATATCTGGCACTGGGGGCATATGTGGCACTGGGGGGGTATATTTGGCACTGGGGGCTTGTACCTGGCACTGTGGGGGAATATCTGGGACTGGGGGCATATACCTGGCACTGTGGGGGAATATCTGGCACTGGGGGCATATGTGGCACTGGGGGGGGGTATATTTGGCACTGGGGGCATGTACCTGGCACTGTGGGGGAATATCTGGCACTGGGGGCATATGTGGCACTGGGAGCACGGCCCTAGCAACAAGCACTACCCCCTAGCAACGAGCATGACACCCAGTGCATGAAACCCCTGGCAACGAGCATGACACCCTGAGCATGAAAACCCCTGGCACCGTGCATGGAACCAAGAGCATGAAACCCCTGGCAACGAGCAGGTAATTTAAAAGTAATTAGAAGCCTTACTGTAGAACTTAATGTGTAATGGGCATTACGGTGTGTGGCATAATGTATCACGGACATTGCGGTGTGTGTCATAATGTGTCAGGCATTACGGTGTGTTGTATACTATATCACGGGCATTGTGGTATGTGGTATAATGTCTCAGGGTCATTGCAGTGTGGCATAATACATAACGGGCATTGCGATGTGTGGCATAGGGTATAACGGGCAGGGCATTGCGGTATGTGTCACAGGCATTACGGTGTATGGTATACTATATCACGGGCATTGTGGTATAATGTCTCAAGGTCATTGCAGTGTGTGGCATAATGTGTCACAGGCATTGTATGTGCTATAATGTATCGGGCATTGCAGTGTGTGGCATAATGTATCACGGACATTGCGGTGTGTGTCATAATGTGTCACAGACATTGTATGTGCTATAATGTATCAGGGGCATTGCAGTGTGTAGCATAATGTATAACGGGCATTGCGATTCCTGTCATAATGTGTCACAGGCATTACGGTGTGTGGCATAATGTGTCGGGGGCATTACAGTGTGTGCATATTGTGTCATGTGTATTATTGTGTGTGGCATAATGGCTAAGGCCATTGCAGTATGTGGAATAATGTATACTGGGCATTACTATGAGGAGGGAAAATGACAAATAATGTAAGGGGCATGAATCAGGATTATTATTCTTTCCTGTGGTGGCTAACGTCTGGGCGTGCAGGTTGCAAAACTGGGGTATAATGTAGTCTTTTCCTGCAATGCCACGTCCCTTTATGCGAAGCCACGCCCATTTAAACGTAGCCACTCCCCTTTTTTGGCGGCGCGCACATGTTTGTCCCTTTACTAGTGCCAATTATGGGGGGGGGGGGGGGGGGGGGGCGCCAAAGAATTTTTTGGCTCGGGGGAGAAAAATTTCTAGTTACACCACTGTGTGCATGCTTGTACAGCTATGAGTCAGTGTTTCTCCTCACTAGTGATCTCAATGTAATTAGCTGTTCTCAATCAATTTACAGCAGGTAATATCTGAAGTCAGTGTCACTTTAAGTGAATAATCTGTTTGGGCGCTATGACCCCTCACTTATATGCATTCATATGCTTATATAGCTGTGAATCCGTGTTTCTCCTCATTAGTGATCTCAATGTCAGTGCCGTAACTAGGCATTTTAGCGCTGTGTGCAAGAAACGACATTGGCGCCCCCCATGTAAGATAGGGGCAGTGCGCGCCGTAGGCGCGTGAAAAATATATAGGGGCGTGGCTTCATGGGGAAGGGGCGTGGCCACAGTAGACAGTAGTCTACATTATTCAAATTACGCTGCACAGTAGCGCCACTACACCAGGTAGAGCCCCTTTTATACATTACAGCAGACAGCGTCCCCCTTTTTACACATTACAGCAGACAGTCTCCCTTTTAACACATTGCGGCAGCCAGTCCCCCTTTTTACACATTGCAGCAGACAGCGTCCCCTTTTTTACACATTACAGCAGACAGCGTCCCCTTTTTTAACATTACGGCAGACAGCGTCCCCTTTTTACACATTACAGCAGACAGCGTCCCCGTTTTTACACATTACGGCAGACGGTGTCCCCCTTTATACACATTGCGGCAGCCAGTCCCCCTTTTTACACATTGCGGCAGCCAGGCCCCCTTTTTACACATTGCGGCAGCCAGTCCCCATTTTTACACATTGCGGCAGCCAGGCCCCCTTTTTACACATTGCGGCAGCAAGTCCCCCTTTTTACACATTGCGGCAGCGAGGCCCCCTTTTTACACATTGCGGCAGCCAGTCCCCCTTTTTACACATTGCGGCAGCCAGGCCCCCTTTTTACACATTATGGCAGACGGTGTCCCCCAGAGAGAGAGAGAGAGAGAGAGAGAGAGAGAGAGAGAGACATACTTACCATCTCCCCGCTGACAGGCTCCTCGTGCAGCTCCCTCGGTGCAGGCAGGTGAGAAGGAGGAGGAGGGAGGGGGACTGGAGCCGCAGCAGCGCTATTTCATTGGTAGTAAGCGCCGCTGCAGCATCCCCCTCTCCTTCCGTATTGGCTGCCAGGCGCTGCTGTGGATGCTGGGATAGAGGAACCGCATCCCAGCATCCACAGCAGCGCCGGGCAGCCAATACCTGCTCCCCCTCCCTCCTCCTCCTTCTCACCTGCCTGGCGCTGTAGCTCTCCTCCACAGCGCGGCGGCGCACGGCGCAGACTTCAGAGGCATGTAATGAGTCAATTTGACTCATTACATGCCGCTGGCCGTGCGCCCTCAGGGCAACTGCGCTGTGTGCCAAGCAGTGGTGCAAGTGTGTGGGTACGGGTGGGTACGGCGTACCCGTAAGAATTTAGCCGTGGGTACGCCATACCCACACCGACGGGCCGCCGCTCCTCTTCCCTCCCTCCCTCTGCTGCTCCCCGCCGTCCCCGCCGCATCGCCGCTGATGTGAGGGAAGGAGAGCGCAGCCTGCGCCTCTCCTTCCCCTCAGTCTCCGGCGGCTGTCTCAGTTTAATTCAGCGCCGATCTGTGAGCCAATCAGTGCTCGCCGGTGCGAGCTCTGATTGGCTCACGGATCGGCGCTGAATTAAACTGAGACACCCGCCGGAGACTGAGGGGAAGGAGAGGGTGCAGGCTGCGCTCTCCTTCCCTCACACAGACAGGACGGCGACGGCAGCGGCAGCGGTGAGCAGGGGGGGGGGGCATGTATACCTGACACTGGGGGATATCTGGCACTGGGGGGGCGTGTTATACCTGGCACTGGGGATATCTGGCACTGGGGGCATATCTGGCACTGGGGGGGCATGTATACCTGGCAACTGGGAGCATATCTGGCACTGGGGGGGGGACTTGTGTACCTGGCACTGGGGGATATCTTGCACTGGGGGCATATCTGGCACTGGAAGGACATGTGTATCTGGCACTGGGGGCATATCTGGCACTGGGGGGCATATCTGGCACTGGGGGGACATGTGTATCTGGCACTGTGGCCATATCTGGCACTGCGGAGACATGTGTATCTGGCACTGGGGCATATCTGACACTGAGGGCATATCTGGCAATGGGGGCATACTTGTGTATCTGGCACTGGGGGCATTTATGTATCTGGCACTGGGGGCATATCTGGCACTGGGTGCATACTTGTGTATCTGGCACTGTGGGGGCATTTCTGTATCTGGCACTGGGGGGCAATGTATATTTGACACAGTGGGGCATTTGTGTATCTGGCACTGTGGGGCAATGTGTATCTGACACTGTGAGGCAATGTATATCTGGCACTCTGGGGGCATTTGTGTATCTGGCACAGTGAGGCAATGTGTATCTGGCACTGTGGGGCAATGTGTATCTGGCACTATTGGGGTCATACGTGTATCTGCCCCTCCCCCCATATGTGTATCACGCCCCCATTTTCATTGGCCACGCCCCATGTGGCATTTGGCCACACCCAGCCCCCCCTCCCCCCCCGGCACCCCACCGCCCCCCATTCAAAACAGGGACAGTGCATGCCAAATAGGGGCGTAACTTAATGATGAAGGGGCGTGGCCACATAATTGCACCAATTCACATTACATGCCACAGTGGTGTCCAACAGTCCCATTACCACAAAGTAGTACTTATTTCAGGGAGAAGTCATAGAATGGAAAATTAAAGATAATATGTACAGTAGAAATTAGAAGCTCATAAAGTAGTAGTTATTACATGGTCCCGGAGGTGGTGGCAGAGGTAAATAAATAATAGCTCACAGAAAGCTGAGATTTAATAGAAGAAAAGTACTTCATATATCACTGTTTAATCACCAGGCTTGCAGTTTTGCAATGATGGAACTTGTTAAAAGACAGTGGGACAGTGCAGGAACAAGACGCCCTGATCATGATGCTGTGCTGTGCCGCCCACCGCCATGATCATGCCGTGCCGCTGACCGCTGTGCCGCCCGCCTCCCGCCTCAAGAGTGCCCTTATCAGTGCTGCCGCTCGCCTCCTTCCTCGATGCGGTGCGCGATGACGTCAGGCGGTGCGCGATGATGTCATCGCGCACCGTGCGATGGTGCGCAATGCATCATGGGAAAGTGGGCGGGAAAGTGGGCGGAAGGGAGGGAGGGTCAGCGCTGACTGCGCTGTGCTCAGTCAGGACTCCAGTCCTACAGTAACATGGCGGCGCCCAATAGGATGCGGCAGCGCCCTCGTAGATGCGGCGCCCCGGGCAAAAGTACTGCTTGCCCGGGGCAAGAGCCGCTTCTGCTCAGCTGCTACATTAAGCAGTGTATCTTAGTCTTGCTACAATGTTGCTAGTACATGCAGCTTGCTGAGTCTTATGTGGTTAAATAATCCTCTCAGTGCAGGAAAGCTTGTGAGCTCCATCAGTGTCATGAGGCTTCACAATAGCCAGCTCAGCTTTAGTATAGATCTCGCTCTATTCCTAACAACACAATACATTTAGCACATTGCTATTATACACAGCAGCACAGTGTGTCTCGCTGACACGTGTTTCACAGTTAAGTTTTTTCAGGGCCCTGAAAAAAGTTTTTGTGCGCACTATATATATAGTAGTAGGACAGTGCATAATTTTGCTGACCACCAGTATATAATATATAGCAGTACGGTACAGTCGGCCACTGCTCTACCTACCTCTGTGTTGTCAAGTATACTATCCATCCATACCTGTGGTGCATTTCAGTTGTGCGCAGTATATATAGTAGTAGGCCATTGCTATTGATATATTACTGGCATATAATTCCACACATTAAAAAATGGAGAACAAAAATGTGGAGGGTAAAATAGGGAAAGATCAAGATACACTTCCGCCTCGTGCTGAAGCTGCTGCCACTAGTCATGGCCGAGACGATGAAATGCCATCAACATCGTCTGCCAAGGCCGATGCCCAATGTCATAGTAGAGAGCATGTAAAATCCAAAAAACAAAAGTTCAGTAAAATGACCCAAAACTCAAAATTAAAAGCGTCTGAGGAGAAGCGTAAACTTGCCAATATGCCATTTACGACACGGAGTGACAAGGAACGGCTGAGGCCCTGGCCTATGTTCATGGCTAGTGGTTCAGATTCACATGAGGATGGAAGCACTCATCCTCTCGCTAGAAAGCTGCAGTGCCACTCCTAGATGGGCCAGGTGTTTGTGTCGGCCACTTGTGTCGCTTAGCTTAGCCATCCAGTGACCTTGGTGCACCTCTTTTTTTCTTTGCATCATGTGCTGTTTGGGGACTATTTTTTTGAAGTGCCATCCTGTCTGACACTGCAGTGCCACTCTTAGATGGGCCAGGTGTTTGTGTCGGCCACTTGTGTCGCTTAGCTTAGCCATCCAGCGACCTTGGTGTGCCTCTTTTTTTCTTTGCATCATGTGCTGTTTGGGGACTATTTTTGAAGTGCCATCCTGTCTGACACTGCAGTGCCACTCCTAGATGGGCCAGGTATTTGTGTCGGCCACTTGGGTCGCTTAGCTTAGTCACACAGCTACCTCATTGCGCCTCTTTTTTTCTTTGTATCATGTGCTGTTTGGGGACTTTTTTTTAAGTGCCATCCTGTCTGACACTGCAGTGCCACTCCTAGATGGGCCAGGTGTTTGTGTCGGCGACTTGGGTCGCTTAGCTTAGTCACACAGCGACCTTGGTGCACCTCTTTTTTTCTTTGCGTCATGTGCTGTTTGGGGACTATTTTTTGAAGTGCCATCCAGTCTGACACTGCAGTGCCACTCCTAGATGGGCCAGGTGTTTGTGTCGGCCACTTGTGTCGCTTAGCTTAGTCACACAGCTACCTCATTGCGCCTCTTTTTTTCTTTGCATCATGTGCTGTTTGGGGACTATTTTTTGAATCGGCCATCCTGTCTGACACTGCAGTGCCACTCCTAGATGGGCCAGGTGCTTGTGTCGGCCACTTGGGTCGCTTAGCTTAGGCACACAGCTACCTCATTGCGCCTCTTTTTTTCTTTGCATCATGTGCTGTTTGGGGACTATTTTTTGAAGTGCCATCCTGTCTGACACTGCAGTGCCACTCCTAGATGGGCCAGGTGTTTGTGTCGGCCACTTGTGTCGCTTAGCTTAGTCACAAAGCTACCTTGGTGCACCTCTTTTTTTCTTTGCATCATGTGCTGTTTGGGGACTATTTTTTAAATCGGCCATCCTGTCTGACACTGCAGTGCCACTCCTAGATGGGCCAGGTGCTTGTGTCGGCCACTTGGGTCGCTTAGCTTAGGCACACAGCTACCTCATTGCGCCTCTTTTTTTCTTTGCATCATGTGCTGTTTGGGGACTATTTTTTGAAGTGCCATCTCATCTGACACTGCAGTGCCACTCCTAGATGGGCCAGGTGTTTGTGTCGGCCACTTGAGTCGCTTAGCTTAGCCATCCAGCGACCTTGGTGCACCTCTTTTTTTCTTTGCATCATGTGCTGTTTGGGGACTATTTTTTGAAGTGCCATCCTGTCTGACACTGCAGTGCCACTCCTAGATGGGCCAGGTGTTTGTGTCGGCCACTTGGGTCGCTTAGCTTAGTCACACAGCGACCTTGGTGCACCTCTTTTTTTCTTTGCATCATGTGCTGTTTGGGGACTATTTTTTGAAGTGCCATCCTGTCTGACACTGCAGTGCCACTCCTAGATGGGCCAGGTGTTTGTGTCGGCCACTTGTGTCGCTTAGCTTAGCCATCCAGCGACCTTGGTGCACCTCTTTTTTTCTTTGCATCATGTGCTGTTTGGGGACTATTTTTTAAATCGGCCATCCTGTCTGACACTGCAGTGCCACTCCTAGATGGGCCAGGTGTTTGTGTCGGCCACTTGGGTCGCTTAGCTTAGTCATCCAGCGACCTCAGTGCAAATTTTAGGAGTAAAAATAATATTGTGAGGTGTGAGGTGTTCAGAATAGACTGGAAATGAGTGGAAATTATGGTTATTGAGGTTAATAATACTATGGGATCAAAATGACCCCAAAATTCTATGATTTAAGCTGTTTTTGAGGGGTTTTTGTAAAAAAAACACCCGAATCCAAAACACACCCGAATCCGACAACATTTTTTCAGGGAGGTTTTGCCAAAACGCATCCGAATCCAAAACCAAAACACAAAACCCGAAAAATGTCCGGTGCACATCACTAGTCATTTAGTTTACATTTGCAACTAATACCCAATTCCACTGCTGACCTAGGAAATTGCCAGGTCTATCAACCTGGCAAATACCCAGATCTCAGCCCTGTCCCAGGTAGTGAGCCCCACGTAATTTTTTTTTACACTGACCTATAGCCCATGTTAATGTTCACGTACATTGGGGGTGATTCCGAGTTGTTCGCTCGTTAGATTTTTTTCGCAACGGAGCGATTAGTCGCAAACTGCGCATGCGCAATGTTCGCAGTGCGCCTGCGCCAAGTAAATTAGCACAAAAGTTTGGTATTTTACTCACGGCCTAATGAAGATTTTTCATCGTTCTGGTGATCACAGTGTCATTGACAGGAAGTGGGTGTTTCTGGGCAGAAACTGGGCGTTTTATGGGTGTGTGCGGAAAAACGCTAGCGTTTCTGGGAAAAACGCGGGAGTGTCTGAAGAAACGGGGGAGTGTCTGGGCGAACGCTGGGTGTGTTTGTGACGTCAAACCAGGAACGAAACTGACTGAGCTGATCGCAGTGTAGGAGTAAGTCTCGAGCTACTCAGAAACTGCTAAGAAATTTCTATTCGCAATTCTGCTAATCTTTCGTTCGCAATTCTGCTATGCTAAGATACACTCCCAGAGGGCGGCGGCTTAGCGTGTGCAAAGCTGCTAAAAGCAGCTAGCGAGCGAACAACTCGGAATGAGGGCCATTGTCATTTATTTTAAGTCACACATTACTTGGCAGTCATACCCATGATTACAACCCATAACCTGTTACACTGGAGGCAGACACCTTACTGATAGAGCTATTTACTTCTGCATATTAAGCTTGCAGATTCTAACTATATGAAACTACTTAGAATTATCAGTTCAAAACCATTGCACCTAGGCAGATCTATGTAGTGTGCAGCAGTGGCAAATGCAAGATTTGCATGGGGGGGGTTCCATATAAGTGGTATATATATATATATATATATATATATATTGTCAAAGTCAGAAAAATATCTCTATACACACTGCCATATTTGCACCTCATTCTGGTCCGCGCTGCGCATGCGTGCGCTCTCCCGTGCGTGCGCATACTCACAGTCGCGGGCACCCGCAGGCGCACGGTATGCGTATTTACGGTAGAGTTTATGTGATCGTAGCGTGCGACTCAATCGTTACATATTTTCAGTAATAATGTATTTTGTAGATCATGGTCCCTTTGATAGATTCTGAAAGTTTAGTTAACATAGCATGTTCCTGAACAGAGAGATCCCTCTTTGTATTGTACGAAGGGTCTAACAGGGGTCATACAGTGGTGTTTGGTACCCATCGGAAGAGTATTTAAATAGCAATATTCCGGTGTTGGTTTGGAGCGGATTAATCGCTCGTGCGAATAGTTATGGACATAAGAAGTTTTTGTCCATTTACTATTATTTGTTCTTATTTAGTCATGCGGCGGGAAACTCAGTATCCCACCCACCTGAACAGTTGGAAGCAGTCACAGCCCACCTGTATGAATCAACCTATGACCTTTTGTTATAATGCGAAGCCGAATTCCTGTGTCCAATGAACAATGAGATTGTAGGGACCATTGAATTGTATTGTGTGTGGGGCATAAATAGGCAAGCCGATCACATCCAGCTCACTCTTCAACGGTTATCATTGCTGAAAATCGGGAGCTGGATGTCCAGAGGCGCATGCGATCGTTTCCTTTGTGCGTAAGTGTTTCTCCGCAACTATATTGATCTTCTTGTTATTGTGGGCCAATCTCTCTCTCTCCTCCTCTTTCTCTCTTATTTTCCCTTAAATAGTAATTGTTTTATATTTCCTGTGTAGTTATCTGGTTAGGTAGTCAATGTTATATTGTAGTGTATGATTTGTATTTGTATTAATTCTTTTGCAAGTATATCATTCAAAATATATATTTTAGGCGTTGGACCCTGAGCACGGTATCTGTGTGTTTCTTATAGTATTAAGTATTCTCAGAGCGTCGGTGACGCTCGAACAGCTTTAAAGGTAATAAGGTTATACTGTGTTGCATTTATACTCTAACATTACACTAAGGTTTTACTGCACAATACACTGTTTATGGTTTAGATATAAAGGTTTAATATAGTGAGCGTCAGCGCCGCTGGTGATCTCCCCGTGGTCCCGAACGTCCGCTACGCTATAGCGAATCATTACGTTAGTCAACAGCCAATAACGTGCCTGCCTGTGATCTCTTGGCTGTGAGTGAACGTGACGCTTGAGCGTCTCGATCACGGCAAAGCGATTATTACGCAACTAGCGTACCCTTACGGTACTTCATACGTAGATAGCGTACAGTGTTCTTAGACCTCATAAAGGGTATTATATACGATAAATATTTAGCTTTATCAATTGCGGGCTCGTCCTGTCCTTCACATATCTACACTAGGTAATTTCAGCAGACATTATCCAGCAGCAAAGGGCGGGAGATCATATTCCTCGTAGTGCTGTTTGGATAAGCGTCTGCTTCTCTTAGTAAAGGGTGCTGAAGGAATCCGGGAACCGGAGGTAAGAACAAAACAATAGTGTCTTTTTAAAACTGTTTATTTTTTTTTTCTCTGTCTTGCGTACACACGCACACACATATATATCTGCATTTCTTTTTCATTTGTGTATTTTCGTATATCACTCTTCTGTTTGCCAGTTTTATAGTTGATAAACGTGCTAAGAAAGATTTGTCACTATTTTATAGTTTAAGAGTAAAGGTAACATAGTTAAAGTATAGACAAACACACAGTTTTGCCTGGGAGATAAGGCGAAGTCAGTGTGGTGTGCGGTAGATGATCAAGGATCATCTACGTTGATAAACGTATAAATTGTGTTACGGTGGATCTTTGCTTTGCGTACACGTGTCTCTAACAAAAGACTGAGACTTGCGTACGCAATCCAAGGGCCGACGCACGCAGCGTATATTACGCAACGGAGCGTACCGGTACGCCCACGTAACTCAAATCACAAGTTTTTTTTTTCTCTCCTCTCAACGCGATAAGTAGCGCCACGCGGTAAATAACGCCAGGCGATAAATCGCGCAAATCTATTTTTTTTTTTACATTCCAAATTTAAATTAACAGATCCTTCTCCTAATTGGTAACACATCCGGTCTAAAGAAAAATTTCTGCGCAGAAATAGAAATAGAAACAAAAGTGTACATGTGGTGAGTGAGTGTTTGCAATTATACAATTTTGAGGTTGAACCACAAGAAAAGTATCGAGTTCTCGTGAAGGTACATACATGTAAGTGACGTGCATGGTGGCTAGGGAGGCATCTCTGGTTAAACATAAAAAAATTTGAGCATTAGAGTGTAGCAGACCAGGAGGTCATACTGTAACAGACCAGGAGGTCGCATAACAGACCAGGAGGTCCAGGTACAGCAGACAAGGAAGTCCGCTATAGAGACAAGTAGCACAACACCAAGAAGGGTTGGTGCGGAACCCATATAGGCCATTAAGCTCTGGCTGAAGGAATTCGCAGCCGAAATTTTCGATTCCACTGGTCGCTCCACACATAAGATTAGTTGCTTATGTGCTGAACGATTGTACCGCACGTAATTGTGTGCATTAGTAAACCTGACCGGTACTATTTGTGTACGAAGGTCATAAACGCTATTTGTACATTTTAACGTTATTTGTGTAATTTTTTTTATTTTAAGGGAAGTTCGCTGGTCACTCAGGAACTATCCAACAACCGATACTTGCTGGGGAACGCGCCCCAGTAAATAAAGGTTCACAGGGGCCCTAGGTTGGGTACAACAGCTCTGGATACAGTGATTGTGTTACTGGCCAACGTGGGCGAGAAGTGAGTGGAGTACTCGGTAAACTTCACCGCCAGCCTGCCCCGGACATCTTGGTTTTTGTAAGGGTTCGCTGAAGAAAAGCAACACCTGCAAGTTATGGGGGCCAGTTGTTCAGGTAGGGGGCGATCAACCTTGGTTCGGGTTGATTTAGTAAACCGACCAATAGGGTCGGCCAGGTATGTAATGTGTGAAAAATACGGTTCACACACAGAGGTTTTATGTGATGAATGGGAAAGAATGACTGTACATGACGGGGAGAAATTCCCAAGAATAGGTAGCTTTAGCCCATAAGTGTTACTAAATCTAAGGAGAAGGATAGGTCTTATTGAACCAGCAAAGAGACGGATCAAACATTATGACTGTTTAAAGTTATGGCAACAGGAAAGTGAAATGCAAAAAGAGCTAACTGACATACCTGACTCTCATCTTGGGAGGAGAGATGTGGCAATGGAGAGGATTATGGTTGCGGAGAAAGGCACAATGTTGAACAATAAAAACGCACTTAGCAACTGTAGTATAGATGATAAGAATAAGTGTAATAAACATAACGATGATAATTGTAATGCTGTTAAATGTACAACTATTAACCCGTGCAAGTTGCACCCCATGTCAAACTTCCCTCAGGAATACGAGCAAGAAAGTGAACTCAACACGATGTCGGCACCACTTCCAGCAGCCATCACACAAGACATCCAGGTGGACGCGACCAAATCGGTAAAGGCAATAATCAAACCCCCTAACGGAGGGTCAGGTGAGGTCGTGTCCACAGGTACGTACAATGTTTTATATCACGCACAAACAAATGTACCCCATATTGTAAGACCAAAACAAGGTGATGTAATTGAGTTTAGTCCTGTCAGGGTGATCACAGTCCCCAATGGGAAGACTGACGATCAGGGAACCATTCCCGTCCAGGACAGTGCAATGCGCTGTCCCTGGTCCCGGACCGAATTGAGATCAATTATGTCCGAATTTCCTGATCCAAGGAAAAATCTAGTCGCATGTCAAAGGTTCATTAAAGAACTAGGAAACTCAACAGAACCCACCAACAAAGATTGGCGGACAGTGCTGAGGGCATGTTTGCCTTCCAGTGTTGACCCTGCGAAATTTATTACTGATTGTCAATTAGACACAGAAGTACCTCAAACGGAGGAACACAATCAGGAATGTATTAAGCAGATAAACCAACAGTTGGAAGTATATTTCCCTGCCGTTGTCAAGTGGAATGAAATCTTCTCCATAAGACAAAACGAAGGGGAAAGTATTTCCAATTATTTCAATCGAGCACTGCAAGTAATGGCTAGGAACACTGGGATCACAGACATCAAAACATGCGCACAGCATAGAGAAATAGCGGTTAAGGTATTAATGAATGGTTTAAAGGAGGTATTGAGAACAAGGGTACAGACCACCAACCCAAACTGGAGAAATATCTCAGTGGCCGCATTAAGAGAGGCCGCTATTGATATTGATCGAAATATCACCAGATACAGAGAGTCACAAAGTGATAAATTAATGGCCGCAAGTATACAGGCCCTAACCACAAGACCACTCCAGCATAAGCCCCAAACCCCTGCGAGAAATTCAAATGTGGAAGTCTGTTACAATTGCCAGAAGGAAGGTCATTTTGCAAGAGATTGTAGATCAGGAAGTAGACAAAAGTCACATCAGCCCCCTAGACAACGACATAATCATAATATCCAAGAAATCAGGGAAGCACAGGGAAAACGGTTGATGGCGATGAGCATCCGAGCGTTTGAGGAGGCATCAAATCAACCAAGACCTCAGGTCATTGACACTTGGAGGAAACCCAGGGTTTGTTATCATTGTAGAAGAGAAGGGCATTATGCCAGCAACTGTAATAACCCACATAAAGCCAGACCCCCTAGACCAAGAAATGAGCAAAATTAAAACACACACCATTATAAACAGGGGTCATATAGGAAAAATTTTGAGCCACACCCATAATGTGCAATCAAGAAAGGTGATCATTAGGACTGATGGTAAGCCTGAGGTTATAGTTAATAAATTGGGAGGTCATTCCCTGAAGACACAGGAATGACCGGGTGAAACGTTGTAAATGTATCTGTGAAATGTTTCTTTTTCTCTCTCCCCATCTCTGACGATTATTGGTAGGATTCAAACATTACATATATACTCGGTCTTTGCAGAAGTCTACCAAACCCCAGCATGACCTATCCGCATCAATGTATTCTGGCCAGATACAGACAATGGAATGTGGAAGTGCTGGGGGGGGAGGGACTGCGCAAGGAAACCATTGGACATGTAGATATGACAGCCTGATGATCTGACAATGTTTTAGAAAATGTTTATGTTGAAAAATGTTTCTTTCTTTTTCTGGTGTTTATTGATGTGTTATGTTATATATACATATATGAATTGTTCTCTCTCTCTCTTTTGTTTTTTTCCTCTTCTCACTCATGTTTTAAAGATGGTATGTCACACCTCAGTTAGACAAATGGCAATGCAAGGTTTTTTTTTCTCCTTACAGAAAGATCGCTGGTTTGGAGGGAATATTGCATCACCGGAATGTTCGTTTGGAAGACTGAGAGACAGCACCTTTGAGAAGACAGCAGAACAAGAAGAACAACAAGACGAGAGAACTAATTATCGTAACAAGTTTCTCTCCCCCTCAAACTGATTTTCTGTACCCCATTACAAATTTCTTCTTTTCTCCTCCTGTAAGATGGACTTGCCCCAAGAGACTGTGATATGGATTTTCCTGTTGACCATGATGTTGACCAGAGCAGTCTGTTTCGGTGAGAGTATCAGTGAGGTCGAGAAAGGATCCAGAAAGGTCCTGATGATAAAGATGGAGGTGTAAATTTCCAATAGCAACCCAATCACCGAACAAAGACGAGTACCGGAAACAATCTAACAGCCATGTTATTTGTAAACATTTTTTTTTGGATTATTAACTGAAGAAAACTGTATCTGTAGGCTCTGTGATAACGTAGTTGAGGATGGGTGCACTAAGAAATGCCAATCCAGTTTTAATATCCACATGGACCGGCATCCATTGAGTGACTATCACTCCTTAGTGGGTAGTGTGTTAAATAAAACAGATTGTTGGGTATGCTCTCAAGTACCTCAAGGTCATAGCAAATCAGGACTAGTACCATTTCCTTTAACGATAGGGGAGGTACTTGAGCTAAAGGGTGGGAGACCGGTGGACAGGAGATTTAATATCTCCAGCCCTCCTAGTTTGAAGCTCCACCAATATCATGTGGATAGATCCCTCATATGTTTTAACATTTCCAATCCCCGAAAGCCGGGAAATTGGGAAGTGTCATGGAGTAATCAGACCATGACCTTTTCGCATAGAGCAGATAGAATGCCTACAGATACAGAGCTTATACGCCACATAGCCGATAGTGGAAAAATCTTTCCGGTATAGGTATACCTTAGGAAATAGGATTACTAGAGTTGGAGAGGTATCACCAGGATACTGTGCACATATCGTACAACCTGATACGTGTACTAAGCAGATGGAAGAATTAGGGTTAGGAGATTTCACATGGAAGGTGTGTAATATGGTTATGTCCTACTCCGTCCCATATGTTCTCCCCGATGATGCATATTTCATATGCGGGAGAAAGGCGTACAAGTGGCTTGCCCCAAACTCTGAAGGATTGTGTTATATTGGAAAAGTACTGCCTGAAGTAATGACTGTATCACATGACAAAATGAAAGACATACACCGTGGTGCCCAAGCTCCTTATACTCACACCCATTACGAGCACGTTGTTAAAAGGCACCTGATAGAGAAGACAGAGCATCCGGCCTCTGATCTGATAAGTGAATCCACCGGGATTCAATTCTTAATCGCGTTAGATTTCACCCGCACCGCTAGAGGAGTGCTGAATTATAAATACATATCGGCGCTCGCAAATTTGTTAGATAATATCACTGAAATGTATGATGACACATTTAGGTATACTGGAAGGGAACTTCAAGCTTACAAAACAGAACTGGTACAGCATAGAATGGTTCTCAATTACCTCACAGCAGTGACAGGCGGATATTGTGTCACACTGGCAACACAATACGGCGTGAAATGTTGCACATATATTACGAATAGCACCGAGGATCCGGTCGAGGTCATAGACCAAAAGATGGACGATATTCTCCAACTGAAGTGGGAATTTCGCAGGAGACACAATCTCACTCTTGCTGCTGTAGGTAATGAGCTGACTGGTTGGGTGTCATGGTTGAACCCGCGAAATTGGTTTTCTGGTTTAGGAGACTGGGCTCAAGGAGTCATAATGGATGTTGGGAAGTTTCTCCTATGTATCTTAGGTGTTATCATAACGATTGGTCTGATATTTAGATGCGGTCAGGCTTTAATGAAGTGCAAACATCGTACCAGGGTAATGAGTTTGAGGAGTGAGGAAACTGTAATTCCAATGGACTTGATTTACGACCCAACGGTAGAAACAATGATGTAATGAAAATGCGATTATACGGTCCGTTTCTTTCACCTGTTTTTCCGTTTTCTCCAAGGTAAAAAGACCCACTTGGACGAGGAATTTGATGAGCCGATATACAGACAACAGAGGGATTAAAGAAGAAGTTTTGACAACCTGATACACAGATTTTTGATGAACTATGCCATGGATCCCCAGTTTCCCTAGAAATTTTAAAATTACGCTAGCCCAACACTTTTGTAAATCTATGGACATTGACAGCTTTTGCTCGCACCTTATGGGCAAAAGCACAAAGAAGACTGCATTCAACAGACACCAAACAAGACCTCAATCGACGAATGTACATTTACCTGACATAGAATACCACCGCATTTACCGTAATTATGTCTTTTCTTCATTTCTACAAACCTCAGGTAATGACACACATAGTCGATAGGGAATACAGGCACAGATATCAGCAATCACATATCTCCCCCATTCATGTATCATCAACTAAAATGTGCTCCCCCATTTTGTTACAACCAAAGCCGAAAAGAGCTCGGTAAAGTTTGACAGCCCATCCACAGACCCGTACCACGGGATAAGAAGGAATTCAAATGTATACTTCGCAATACCTCGAAGCTTGATTTAAAACACGTACGGCACGATGATACATGACCCCCAAGCACGGATTCATACACACATGCTTCTGCTATCTCACTAGGTCATACCCTTTTCCTACCTTCTCCTCTCCTCCCCTACCCAACCATGTAAATGTATTAACCCCTGACATATATTTTTCTCTTTTTTGAAATGTTTTAGAAGGTGGCAGTTATTATTGACTGCCAAAGGGTGGACTGTCAAAGTCAGAAAAATATCTCTATACACACTGCCATATTTGCACCTCATGCGGATTAATCGCTCGTGCGAATAGTTATGGACATAAGAAGTTTATGTCCATTTACTATTATTTGTTCTTATTTGTTCTTATTTAGTCATGCGGCGGGAAACTCAGTATCCCACCCACCTGAACAGTTGGAAGCAGTCACAGCCCACCTGTATGAATCAACCTATGACCTTTTGTTATAATGCGAAGCCGAATTCCTGTGTCCAATGAACAATGAGATTGTAGGGACCATTGAATTGTATTGTGTGTGGGGCATAAATAGGCAAGCCGATCACATCCAGCT
Source organism: Pseudophryne corroboree (assembly GCF_028390025.1). Lineage (NCBI taxonomy): Eukaryota > Metazoa > Chordata > Amphibia > Anura > Myobatrachidae > Pseudophryne > Pseudophryne corroboree. The sequence goes on along the minus strand of NC_086453.1, from coordinate 18,210,156 downwards.
CACTCTTCAACGGTTATCATTGCTGAAAATCGGGAGCTGGATGTCCAGAGGCGCATGCGATCGTTTCCTTTGTGCGTAAGTGTTTCTCCGCAACTATATTGATCTTCTTGTTATTGTGGGCCAATCTCTCTCTCCTCCTCTTTCTCTCTTATTTTCCCTTAAATAGTAATTGTTTTATATTTCCTGTGTAGTTATCTGGTTAGGTAGTCAATGTTATATTGTAGTGTATGATTTGTATTTGTATTAATTCTTTTGCAAGTATATCATTCAAAATATATATTTTAGGCGTTGGACCCTGAGCACGGTATCTGTGTGTTTCTTATAGTATTAAGTATTCTCAGAGCGTCGGTGACGCTCGAACAGCTTTAAAGGTAATAAGGTTATACTGTGTTGCATTTATACTCTAACATTACACTAAGGTTTTACTGCACAATACACTGTTTATGGTTTAGATATAAAGGTTTAATATAGTGAGCGTCAGCGCCGCTGGTGATCTCCCCGTGGTCCCGAACGTCCGCTACGCTATTGCGAATCATTACGTTAGTCAACAGCCAATAACGTGCCTGCCTGTGATCTCTTGGCTGTGAGTGAACGTGACGCTTGAGCGTCTCGATCACGGCAAAGCGATTATTACGCAACTAGCGTACCCTTACGGTACTTCATACGTAGATAGCGTACAGTGTTCTTAGACCTCATAAAGGGTATTATATACGATAAATATTTAGCTTTATCAATATATATATCAGTTCCGTAACTAGACATTTTAGCGCTGTGTGCAGAGCTGGATTAAGACTTCGGGGGGCCCGGGGGACTGAAGCCGGGGGTGGGGTGGGGGGGTGCCCTCAGGTCTAAAATGAAAACCACAATACAAAAGCATACATATACAGTATAATATATATATAAATGCCCATCCCTTATAATGCTTGTTATAGCAGGTCCCCCCAGACCTTATATAATACTTATTATACTGCATTGGCAGTGACTGTGTGTGTGTGTGTGTGTGTGTGTGTATATATATATATATACTAGGTGCCTCATCGTGCCCTACGGGCGCTCTTCACACCGTCGCAAGGGGCTACGCCCCCTTAACCCTTGCATGCCTTTCTGGGGTTCAATATTTGTATTATATGGAGTATTACCTGCATTCCTTTGTTAGTGGTTAAATATTGCACAATGAAAGGGCGTGCGATGGTGAAGGAGGCGCAGCCCCTTGTGACGGCGTGAACAGCACCTGCAGGGCACGATGTACAGAATGTAGCGGGTGCGGGGGGGACTGCGGATGGTGTCTGTAGATGCTGCGGGTGGAGGGGGGGCGGAAGTGGGGGTGGGGCCCGGATGGGGAAGGGTCGGGAGGTGCTGCGGGTGGGGGAGGGGCAGAGGAGTGGGGGATGCAGATGGGGGAGGGGTCCAGAGGCACTGCAGGTGGGGGAGGGGCAGGGGTGCCATGGGTGGGAGAGGGGCAGGTGTGGGGATGTTGTGGATGGGTGAAGGGTTCCGGAGGTGCTGTGGGATGGGAAGGGGCGGGAGTGCCGCTGGTGGGGTAGGGGTCCGCAGGCGCCATGGGTAGGGGAGGGGCAGGTACGGGTGTTGCGGCGGATCGGGAAGGAGGTCTGGAGGTGCTGCAGGTGGTGGAGGGGCAGGTGCGGGGGTGCCATTGGTGGGGGAGGGGTGGGTGAGGGGGGACCGCGGATGGAGGAGGGTGTCTGCAGATGCTGCGGGTGGAGGGGGGCAGGTGTGGGGGGAGACATATAAAGGGGGGTGAATGGTGGAGGGGGCCTGGAGGTGCTGGGGGTGGTGAAGGGGCGGAGGAGTGGGAGCCGCGGGTGGTGTAGGGGGTCTGGAGGCACAGCATGTGGGGGAGGGGTGGAGTGCCGCATGTGGTGGAGGGGAAGGTACGGAGGTGTGGTGCATTGGGGAGAGGTCTGGAGGTGCTGCGGGTACTGTACATGCCAAAAAGGTAGTTGGAGGGTATGCAGTAACAGGGCCAGGACAGGGGTGACAGGGTCAGAACAGGGTTGACGGGGCCAGGACAGGGGTGACAGGGTCAGAACAGGGGTGATGGGGCCAGGACAGGGGTGACGGGGCCAGGACAGGGGCGACGGGGCCAGGACAGAAATGGCAGGGACAGGATAGGGGTGACAGGGCCAGGGTAGGGGCGGCAGGACCAGGACAGGGGTGACAGGGCCAGTATAGGGTTGACAGGGCAAGCACAGGGGTGACAGGGCTAGGATAGGGGTAACAGGGCCAGCATAAGGGTGACAGGGCCAGGATAAGGGTGAAAGGGACAGGATAAGGGTGAAAGGGCCAGGATAAGGGTGGCAGGTCAAGGCCAGGGGTGACAGGGACATGACAGAACACAGGGCACGGGAGAGATTGGTATTAGGGACAAAACAGTGGTGACAGACAGATGTGTCTTACCGGAGTCACTGCTGCTGGCTGCTGCTGTTCCACTCCAACCTGTTGGGATCTGCTGCTGGTGGAGACTTGGCATGGCTGATTCTCTTAGGCTGAAGTCCTGCTTCCTCTGCCCGTACGCATCCCTCCCCCCCTCCTCAGTCACACACCGCAGACCTCGCGCAGCTGCCGGGCACTGTGGTAAGGTGAGACTGGGAGTGACTGGTTAGCCCCCAGGAGATGCTGCGGCTGGAGGGAGGAGGGGGTCATAGCATGCACGTGGCGCGGACCTCGCGGCTGCTGGGCACTGTGGTAAGGGGAGACTGGGAGTGACTGGTTAGCTCCCAGGAGACGCTGCGGCTGGATGGAGGAGGGGGTCAGAGCCTGCAAGCAGCTCAGACTTCTGCAGCGCTACCCGCCGGCTAAAGTGTGTGAATGAGCTGGGCGCACCTCACTGCGGGTGGCAGCGCTGCAGCTAGCGGTGGGGTTGCCGGGGCTGGAGATAACAGAGGCAGTACGGAAAGTGCACAGTGGCTGGTGACCCACAAAACTGCAGCTAAGAAGCGTGGAGTGTGCCAGAAAGTGACGCTCCTCCGCACCAGAGAGACCCTGCTGAGTATGCTGATGTGGGGGGTCAAGCACACAGTGAGCCGGTGCCCGTCTGTCTGTACGGCATACCCCCTCACACACCCCCATAACTCCCAAATGTCCCGATTTTCACGGGACAGTCCCATTTTTTGGGGTCTGTCCCGCTGTCCCACCCGGGGGGCAGTTGGAAAGCTCCTGTACTCGCTGTTCTGCTTAGCAGAGCAGCGGTGAATAGTGGAGACAGAGGGAGAGGGGGCATCAGGGGGTACGGATTAAGGGGGGGTTCCAGCAGCAGAGCTTGATTAAGGGGGGGGGGGGGGGGGAAGGCGCCGGCGGTACGTACTGTTGGCCCCACAGTTTTTGGGGTCTCCCCAGCTCGAGTAGCTCTGTCCCAGCTCAGAAGCTCCCCCCCCCCTGTCCTGCCAGCAACAACGGCAGCATTGTGCTACAGTCAGCACAAGCTGCTGCGTATTGGCAGGTCTGTGGTGTTGCAGGGAGGCAGCAGTCTCCCTGCTGTCTTCTGCCTGTGCGGGTGTGTAGGGGGGAGCGACCACCTCCTCTGGATTTACCCCTAGCTGAGGGGCCAAAATTCCATTAAAAAAAAAAAAATCCCAGAATTTTCATAAGGGGCGTGGCCTCGCGTGGCGCGATTAGGCCACGCCCCCAACCCCACAGCAGGCACAGCAATGAGATAGGGCTCCCCTGTCTCAAGTGCCCTGGGCCCCCCGGACTCATAATCAGCCCCTGGGGGCATGCCAGCAGCTCACAGAGCGCTGGGCAAGCCCCCTCACTGACGAAAACGGGGCCCTCCCGTGAAGCCACGCCCCCTTTTCGCTCTGTGTGTGTGTGTGTGTGTGTGTGTGTAAATATATATCTCAAAAGGTGGAAATGATAGGCAATGAATTTCTTTAGCTTATGTCACAACAATGCCGACATTTCAGAGTGTGTTGACACTCTTTTATTAAAGTAACAGCCGCCCACCATTTCCACCTTTTACAATCTACTAGACGTGAAGGCACTTGGGCACTCTAATTTTACAGTTATGACAGTGCCAGTCCTATTGACTGTTATATATACATTTATGTGTGTGTGTGTATGTATGTGTGTATGTGTGTATATCTCCTATATAATAGGCCAGATCTGTGACTTTGTGATTCATTTGCTAACGCTGGGCGGAGTCACAACACTGGGCGGAGTTAGTCAAATGAGTCACAGATCTGGCCAAATCTATAGGAGCAGAAGCAGATAGTATGGGCATGGCACAGGCAGGGGTGCACACCTCCCAGCTTTCTGCAGGAGCTTTCTTCAGGCAGAAGGAGGGACACACACGTGGCAAAAAGGGGGCGTGGCTTCACGGGAGGGCCCCCATTTTCGTCAGTGAGGGGGCATGCCCAGTGCTCTGTGAGCTGCTGGCATGCCCCCAGGGGCTGATTATGAGTCCAGGGGGCCCAGAGCACTTGAGACAGGGGGGCCCTATCTCATTGCTGTGCCTGCTGTCAGGCCCGGCGACAGGGGGGGTCAAAGGGGACACCCGTACCGGGCCCCGACGTTGTGAGGGGCCCCAAGGATCTGGGCATCAACCATGGCATCAAGCTGTGTCAGTGCAACACGTAGGATGGGGTAAAATTTAAATGGATTGCGCTGGCCGGAAGAGAGCCGTGGCACTGTATAGTTGATAACTCCGTCGGTGGAACCCCCCCCCCCCCCCTCTCTGCGGCGGTAACCCAGCCACTGCCCACAGTCACCTGTCCGTGTCCCACTGTGTGCGTAGATATCACATGACGCATCCATACGACGCTACACCCTTCACTTACTCCCCGCCTTTCACAGTTCACTTCAGTCTTTGCAGTGGCGACGGTCCTAAGAGGAGCCCAGTCCAGTGCCCAGGAGAAACACTGGACTGCAGGAGAAACAGCCCAGGCAGCTTGGAACTGGAGGATAGCAGTGGTATTTTGGTAAGTGACAGCAGTCAGAGTGTGGAAACGCTGTCACGCAGTGTCTCTCATGAGCCAGAGCATACAATGTTTTAAAAAACAAACAAACCAGATAATATTCAATAATGCAATGCTATTTCAAAGTAATGCAGCATATTTTTATTAAAGTGCATAGTGAATATTATCTGTGTTTTTTTATAATATTTAAAAAAACATTCAATATGCAATGTAATAAAAATATACTGCACTACTGCTGAGGATACGCTATAACACGATCTGCATTTTCAATAGAACGTCTCTACCTGATAGCAGTGACATTAGTGGTTTTTATTAATATTGTTGAATTGTCGGCATAATGTTATTTTAGAATTAAATAACATTATGCCAGCATTTCAACAATATTAATAACAAATACTAATTTCACTGGTAGAGGACTTCTATTCAAAGTGCAGATAATATATTATGGTCCACTTTGCTCAGCAGTAGTGCAGTGTACGGTATGTATAGTAACATCCCTAACTGTGTGGAGTACACATAGATAGATAGATAGGCCCTCATTCCGAGTTGTTCGCTCGTTATTTTCCTTCGCATCGCAGCGATTTTCCGCAAACTGTGCATGCGCAATGTTCGCACCGCGGCTGCGCCAAGTAAATTTGCAAAGAAGTTTGGTATTTTACTCACGACTTAGCGAAGATTTTTCTTCGTACTGGGGATCGTAGTGTGATTTACAGGAAGTGGGTGTTTCTGGGCGGAAACTGGCCGTTTTATGTGAGTGTGTGAAAAAACGCTGGCGTTTTCGGAAAAAACACAGGAGTGTCTGGAGAAACGGGGGAGTGTCTGGGCGAACGCTGGGTGTGTGTTTGTGACGTCAAACCAGGAACGAAACTGACTGAACTGATCGCAGTGTAGGAGTAAGTATCAAGCTACTCGGAAACTGCAAAGAAATTTCTGATCGCTATTCTATTCGCAATTTTGCGAATCTTTCATTCGCTATTCTGCAAAGCTAAGATTCACTCCCAGTAGGCGGCGGCTTAGCGTGTGCAATGCTGCTAAAAGCAGCTAGCGAGCGAACAACTCGGAATGACTGCCATAGATAGATAGATAGATTAGATAGACAGATAGATAGATGGGAGATAGATAGATAGATAGATAGATAGATAGATAACCTTCATATCCCTCACAGCTGCCACATCACTCACCATCTCCCGGAGCTGCTGTAGGACACAAGTAGTGGTGAGGACTTGGAGCTGCTGCAACTTTCTGTCAGCCATCAGTGCTGATTGGCGGGAAGGAAGCAGCTGCATCCATCCAGACACCGCTGGACAGTGATTGGCCACTAAACACGATCCAGCGGTTTGCTGTTGTAAATCTCTAATCAGCTGCTGTGCTGCGTGCGACAACTTCGAGCGTGGGGGATGCGGTGGCGCAGTGGTTGTCATTGGTAGATGGGGATAAAAGCAACCTCCATCTACAAAAATACAATTTTGGTCCATCGCCGTGCTTCACTGACCCTCTCCCCCCATATGCAGCATAGGCACCATGATCACCCCCCCCCCCCTCCCCAGCAGCATCCCCACAGTTCCATAGACAGCACAGGCACTATGATCATCAATCCCCCCTAAACAGCACCCCAACCCCGGCCTTCATGGACAGCACAGGCACCAAGATCACCCCCCAAGCAGCACCCCCATCCTATCCATATACAGCACTATGATCATACCCTCCTAAAAGCACCCCCACCCCACCCCTACATAGACAGCACAGGCACCAAGATTGACTCCCCCCCAGCAGCACCCCCCCTCCAGACAGTGAAGACACCTCGATAATCCCCCCCAGCAGCCCCCAACCCCTCCAGACAGCATAGGCTCTAAGATCACCCCCCCCCCAACCAACAGTATCCCCCCCTCCAGACAGCTCAGCTCACCAAGATCATCCTCCCCCCAGCAGCACCCCCCACCCCCACAGCGTAGGCACCAAGATCATCCCCTCACCATAGACAGCACAGGCACCAGGAATGACTACCCCCCCAGCAGCACCCCACCCCCCCTCCAGACAGCTCAGCGCAGCCAATCTTTTCTCACCAAGATCGTCCCCTCACCATAGACAGCACAACCGCACCTGGGATCATTGCAATCCTCACTGCCCTCTCGGCCCTGCACTCATGCTGAAGCAGGAGGTGCATCATTTGCAGAATACTGGCGCTCGCCCGCAACCCACGCCCCGGCATATTCAGAGACACCTCACCTCCTCGCTGCTGCTGGTTTCTTCAATCGCTCTCGGCCAGGGCACTGCTGACTAAGTAACTCAGCAGCAGCGAGGAGGTGATGTGTCTCTGTCTGTGACTCTGTGGTGTCTCTGTGCCGCCATGTCTCTGTCTGTGACTCTGTGGTGTCTCTGTGCCGCCATGTCTCTGTCTGTGACTCTGTGTTGTCTTTGTGCCGCAGTGTCTCTGTCTGTGACTCTGTGGTGTCTCTGTGCCGCCATGTCTCTGTCTGTGACTCTGTGGTGTCTCTGTGCCGCCATGTCTCTGTCTGTGACTCTGTGTTGTCTTTGTGCCGCAGTGTCTCTGTCTGTGACTCTGTGGTGTCTCTGTGCCGCCATGTCTCTGTCTGTGACTCTGTGGTGTCTCTGTGCCGCCATGTCTCTGTCTGTGACTCTGTGGTGTCTCTGTGCCGCCATGTCTCTGTCTGTGACTCTGTGGTGTCTCTATGCCGCCATGTCTCTGTCTGTGACTCTGTGGTGTCTCTGTGCCGCCATGTCTGTCTGTGACTCTGTGGTGTCTCTGTGCCGCAGTGTCTCTATCTGTGACTCTGTGGTGTCTCTGTGCTGCCATGTCTCTGTCTGTGACTCTGTGGTGTCTCTGTGCCGCCATGTCTCTGTCTGTGACTCTGTGGTGTCTCTATGCCGCCATGTCTCTATCTGTGACTCTGTGGTGTCTCTGTGCTGCCATGTCTCTGTCTGTGACTCTGTGGTGTCTCTGTGCCACCATGTCTCTGTCTGTGACTCTGTGTTGTCTTTGTGCCGCCATGTCTCTGTCTGTGACTCTGTGGTGTCTCTGTGCCGCCATGTCTCTGTCTGTGACTCTGTGGTGTCTCTATGCCGCCATGTCTCTGTCTGTGACTCTGTGGTGTCTCTGTGCCACCATGTCTGTCTGTGACTCTGTGGTGTCTCTGTGCCACCATGTCTGTCTGTGACTCTGTGGTGTCTCTGTGCCGCCATGCCTCTGTCTGTGACTCTGTGGTGTCTCTGTGCCGCCATGTCTCTGTCTGTGACTCTGTGCCGCATTGTCTCTATGCCGCCATGTCTCTGTCTGTGACTCTGTGGTGTCTCTATGCCGCCATGTCTCTGTCTGTGACTCTGTGGTGTCTCTGTGCCACCATGTCTGTCTGTGACTCTGTGGTGTCTCTGTGCCACCATGTCTGTCTGTGACTCTGTGGTGTCTCTATGCCGCCATGTCTCTGTCTGTGACTCTGTGGTGTCTCTATGCCGCCATGTCTCTGTCTGTGACTCTGTGGTGTCTCTGTGCCGCCATGCCTCTGTCTGTGACTCTGTGGTGTCTCTGTGCCGCCATGTCTCTGTCTGTGACTCTGTGCCGCAGTGTCTCTATGCCGCCATGTCTCTGTCTGTGACTCTGTGGTGTCTCTATGCCGCCATGTCTCTGTCTGTGACTCTGTGGTGTCTCTGTGCCGCCATGTCTCTGTCTGTGACTCTGTGCCGCCAGGTCTCTGTCTGTGACTCTGTGGTGTCTCTGTGCCGCCATGCCTCTGTCTGTGACTCTGTGGTGTCTCTATGCCGCCATGTCTCTGTCTGTGACTCTGTGGTGTCTCTATGCCGCCATGTCTCTGTCTGTGACTCTGTGGTGTCTCTGTGCCGCCATGCCTCTGTCTGTGACTCTGTGGTGTCTCTATGCCGCCATGTCTCTGTCTGTGACTCTGTGCCGCAGTGTCTCTATGCCGCCATGTCTCTGTCTGTGACTCTGTGATGTCTCTGTGCCGCCATGTCTCTATCTGTGACTCTGTGATGTCTCTGTGCCGCCATGTCTCTGTCTGTGACTCTGTGGTGTCTCTGTGCCGCCATGTCTCTGTCTGTGACTCTGTGATATCTCTGTGCCGCCATGTCTCTGTCTGTGACTCTGTGGTGTCTCTGTGCCGCCATGTCTCTGTCTGTGACTCTGTGGTGTCTCTATGCCGCCATGTCTCTGTCTGTGACTCTGTGGTGTCTCTATGCCGCCATGTCTCTGTCTGTGACTCTGTGGTGTCTCTATGCAGCCATGTCTCTGTCTGTGACTCTGTGGTGTCTCTGTGCCGCCATGTCTCTGTCTGTGACTCTGTGGTGTCTCTATGCAGCCATGTCTCTGTCTGTGACTCTGTGGTGTCTCTGTGCCGCCATGTCTCTGTCTGTGACTCTGTGCCGCAGTGTCTCTGTCTGTGACTCTGTGGTGTCTCTATGCCGCCATGTCTCTGTCTGTGACTCTGTGATGTCTCTGTGCCGCCATGTCTCTGTCTGTGACTCTGTGCCGCAGTGTCTCTGTCTGTGACTCTGTGGTGTCTCTATGCCGCCATGTCTCTGTCTGTGACTCTGTGGTGTCTCTATGCCGCCATGTCTCTGTCTGTGACTCTGTGGTGTCTCTATGTCGCCATGTCTCTGTCTGTGACTCTGTGGTGTCTCTATGCCGCCATGTCTCTGTCTGTGACTCTGTGCCGCAGTGTCTCTGTCTGTGACTCTGTGGTGTCTCTATGCCGCCATGTCTCTGTCTGTGACTCTGTGGTGTCTCTGTGCCGCCATGTCTCTGTCTGTGACTCTGTGATGACTCTGTGCCGCAGTGTCTCTGTCTGTGACTCTGTGGTGTCTCTATGCCGCCATGTCTCTGTCTGTGACTCTGTGGTGTCTCTATGCCGCCATGTCTCTGTCTGTGACTCAGTGGTGTCTCTGTGCCGCCATGTCTCTGTCTGTAACTCTATGCCGCCATGTCTCTGTCTGTGACTCTGTGGTGTCTCTGTGCCGCCATGTCTCTGTCTGTGACTCTGTGATGACTCTGTGCCGCAGTGTCTCTGTCTGTGACTCTGTGGTGTCTCTATGCCGCCATGTCTCTGTCTGTGACTCAGTGGTGTCTCTGTGCCGCCATGTCTCTGTCTGTAACTCTATGCCGCCAGGTCTCTGTCTGTGACTCAGTGGTGTCTCTGTGCCGCCATGTCTCTATCTGTGACCCTGTGGTATCTCTGTGCCGCCGGCATGTGACTCTCTCTCACCTCTCCGCCCCACCACGTGAGTTCAGCCTGAGAGGAGCTGCAGCTCCCGTCCCGTACTTGCCAGCCTGCAATGCAACGGAGGCAGCTGCTGCAGCCGCACAAGAACACTGCGTAAGGCTGAGCTCCGGTTAGGTCTTCCAGAAGAAAAAAAATCGGGCAGTTAATGTGCGATGGATCGGCGGCCGGGGGGGTGGGGGTGGTGGTGTTCAAGGTACTCGGAAACCACACCCCCTGCGTGCGCGTATTTGCAGGCACATACTACATAGATCTGCTCAGTCAATCACAATGCTGATTATTTCTATAACAATCATTTTTGAAGTGTCGTACCCAGGATTAGAACCCACAACCTATTACACTGGAAGCATGCACCTTACTGATAAGAGATATTTGCTCCTGCATAGGAAGTATGAGAATTCTAACTATAATAATAAAGAGGGTGTAAGGTGCAGGGACTAATGTGGTAGTCGGCCACAGAAGAAATATCGGGGGTCATACCGAAATTGATCGCTCGCTAGCAGTTTTTAGCAACCGTGCAAACGCTATGCCGCCGCCCACTGGGAGTGTATTTTAGCTTAGCAGAAGTGCGAACGCATGTGCAGCCGAGCTCTGCAAAAACAGTTTGTGCAGTTTCAGAGTAGCTCTGAACCTACTCAGCGCTTGCGATCACTTCAGCCTATTCGTGTCCGGATTTGACGTCATACACCCCCCAGCGTTCGCCCAGCCACGCCTACGTTTTTCCAGACATGCCTGCGTTTTTTGCAAACAGTCCCTGAAAACGGTCAGTTGACACCCTGGAACGCCCCCTTCCTGTCAATCTTCTTGCGGCCATCATTGCGAAGGAAAACTTCGCTACAACCTGTGCACAACCACAAAGAGCTTTGTACCCGTACATTGCGCGTGCGCATTGCGGGGCATACGCATGCGCATAAATGCAGTTTCTCTGACGTCCTAGTGGATGCTGGGAACTCCGTAAGGACCATGGGGAATAGCGGCTCCGCAGGAGACTGGGCACAAATAGAAAGCTTTAGTACTACCTGGTGTGCACTGGCTCCTCCCCCCATGACCCTCCTCCAAGCCTCAGTTAGATTTTTGTGCCCGAACGAGAAGGGTGCACACTAGGGGCTCTCCTGAGCTTCTTAGTGAAAGTTTTAGTTTAGGTTTTTTATTTTCAGTGAGACCTGCTGGCAACAGGCTCACTGCATCGAGGGACTAAAGGGAGAAGAAGCGAACTCACCTGCGTGCAGAGTGGATTGGGCTTCTTAGGCTACTGGACACCATTAGCTCCAGAGGGACCGATCACAGGCCCAGCCTTGGAGCTCGGTCCCAGAGCCGCGCCGCCGGCCCCCTTACAGAGCCAGAAGCAAGAAGAGGTCCGGCAAATCGGCGGCAGAAGACATCCTGTCTTCCACAAGGTAGCGCACAGCACTGCAGCTGTGCGCCATTGCTTCTCAGCACACTTCACTCTCCGGTCACTGAGGGTGCAGGGCGCTAGGGGGGGGCGCCCTGAGCAGCAATAGAAACACCTTGGCTGGCTAAAAATACATCACATATAGCCCCTGGGCTATATGGATGAATTTTAACCCCTGCCAGATTTTCACAAAAAGCGGGAGAAAGGCCGCCGAGAAGGGGGCGGAGCCTATCTCCTCAGCACACAGGCGCCCTTTTCCCTCACAGCTCCGCTGGAAGGACGTCTCCCTGACTCTCCCCTGCAGTCCTGCACTACAGAAACAGGGTAAAAAAGAGAGGGGGGCACTAATTGGCGGGTTATTAACAATACAGCAGCAATAAGGGAGAAACACTTATATAAGGTTGTCCCTATATCTATATATAGCGCTCTGGTGTGTGCTGGCATACTTTCCCTCTGTCTCCCCAAAGGGCTAGTGGGGTCCTGTCCTCTATCAGAGCATTCCCTGTGCGTGTGCTGTGTGTCGGTACGTTTGTGTCGACATGTATGAGGAGGAAAATGATGTGGAGGCGGAGCAATTGCCTATAATAGAGATGTCACCCCCTAGGGAGTCGACACCTGAGTGGATGGCTTTATGGAAGGATTTACGTGACAATGTCAGCTCCTTACAAAAGACAGTTGATGACATGAGACAGCCGACTAATCAGCTAGTCCCTGTCCAGGCGTCTCAGAAACCATCAGGGGCTCTAAAAAGGCCGTTACCTCAGGTGGTGGATACTGACGTCGACACGGATACTGACTCCAGTGTCGACGGTGAGGAGACAAACGTGACTTCCAGTAGGGCCACACGTTACATGATCACGGCAATGAGAGAGGTGTTAAACATTTCTGATACTGCAAGTACCACTAAGAAGGGTATTATGTGGGGTGTGAAAAAACTACCCGTAGTTTTTCCTGAATCAGACGAATTAAATGAGGTGTGTGATGAAGCGTGGGTTTCCCCCGATAAAAAACTGATAATGTCTAAAAAGTTATTGGCATTATACTAGAGATGAGCGGGTTCGGTTTCTCTGAATCCGAACCCGCCCGAACTTCATGGTTTTTTTCACGGGTCCGAGCAGACTCGGATCCTCCCGCCTTGCTCGGTTAACCCGAGCGCGCCCGAACGTCATCATGACGCTGTCGGATTCTCGCGGGACTCGGATTCTATATAAGGAGCCGCGCGTCGCCGCCATTTTCACACGTGCATTGAGATTGATAGGGAGAGGACGTGGCTGGCGTCCTCTCCATTTAGATTATAAGAGAGAGATATTTACTGGAGCTTAGGACTAGGAGGAGTACTGTAGAAGTGTAGAGAGTGCAGAGAGTTTACTAGTGAGTGACCACCAGACAGTGCAGTTTATTTAATATATCCGTTCTCTGCCTGAAAAAAGCGATACACACAGTGACTCAGTCACATACCATATCTGTGTGCACTGCTCAGGCTCAGCCCAGTGTGCTGCATCATCTATATATATTATATATCTGTCTGACTGCTCAGCTCACACAGCTTATAATTGTGGGGGAGACTGGGGAGCACTGCAGTGCCAGTTATAGGTTATAGCAGGAGCCAGGAGTACATAATATTATATAGTGAGTGACCACCAGACAGTGCAGTTTATTTAATATATCCGTTCTCTGCCTGAAAAAAGCGATACACACAGTGACTCAGTCACATACCATATCTGTGTGCACTGCTCAGGCTCAGCCCAGTGTGCTGCATCATCTATATATATTATATATCTGTCTGACTGCTCAGCTCACACAGCTTATAATTGTGGGGGAGACTGGGGAGCACTGCAGTGCCAGTTATAGGTTATAGCAGGAGCCAGGAGTACATAATATTATATTAAAATTAAACAGTGCACACTTTTGCTGCAGGAGTGCCACTGCCAGTGTGACTGACCAGTGACCTGACCACACTGACCACCAGTATAGTTAGTAGTATACTTATATTGTGATTGCCTGAAAAAGTTAAACACTCGTCGTGTGACTTCACTTGTGTGTTGTTTTTTTTTTTATTCTATAAAAATAAAACTCATTCTGCTGACAGACAGTGTCCAGCAGGTCCGTCATTATATAATATATAATATATACCTGTCCGGCTGCAGTAGTGATATATATATATTTTTTATATCATTTATCATCCAGTCGCAGCAGACACAGTACGGTAGTTCACGGCTGTGGCTACCTCTGTGTCTGCACTCGGCAGGCAGTCCGTCCATAATTGTATACCACCTAACCGTGGTTTTTTTTTCTTCTTTATACATACATACTACTACGACATCTCTTTATCAACCAGTCTATATTAGCAGCAGACACAGTACAGTACGGTAGTTCACGGCTGTGGCTACCTCTGTGTCTGCACTCGGCAGGCAGTCCGTCCATAATTGTATACCACCTAACCGTGGTTTTTTTTTCAGTCTTCTTTATACATACATAGTTACATAGACATCTCTTTATCAACCAGTCTATATTAGCAGCAGACACAGTACAGTACGGTAGTTCACGGCTGTGGCTACCTCTGTGTCTGCACTCGGCAGGCAGTCCGTCCATAATTGTATACCACCTAACCGTGGTTTTTTTTTTCTTTCTTCTTTATACATACATAGTTACATAGACATCTCTTTATCAACCAGTCTATATTAGCAGCAGACACAGTACAGTACGGTAGTTCACGGCTGTGGCTACCTCTGTGTCTGCACTCGGCAGGCAGTCCGTCCATAATTGTATACCACCTAACCGTGGTTTTTTTTCTTTCTTCTTTATACATACATAGTTACATAGACATCTCTTTATCAACCAGTCTATATTAGCAGCAGACACAGTACAGTACGGTAGTTCACGGCTGTGGCTACCTCTGTGTCTGCACTCGGCAGGCAGTCCGTCCATAATTGTATACCACCTAACCGTGGTTTTTTTTTCTTTCTTCTTTATACATACATAGTTACATAGACATCTCTTTATCAACCAGTCTATATTAGCAGCAGACACAGTACAGTACGGTAGTTCACGGCTGTGGCTACCTCTGTGTCTGCACTCGGCAGGCAGTCCGTCCATAATTGTATACCACCTAACCGTGGTTTTTTTTTCTTTCTTCTTTATACATACATACTACTACGACATCTCTTTATCAACCAGTCTATATTATTAGCAGCAGACACAGTACAGTACGGTAGTTCACGGCTGTGGCTACCTCTGTGTCTGCACTCGGCAGGCAGTCCGTCCATAATTGTATACCACCTAACCGTGGTTTTTTTTTTCTTTCTTCTTTATACATACATAGTTACATAGACATCTCTTTATCAACCAGTCTATATTAGCAGCAGACACAGTACAGTACGGTAGTTCACGGCTGTGGCTACCTCTGTGTCTGCACTCGGCAGGCAGTCCATAATTGTATACTAGTATCCATCTCCATTGTTTACCTGAGGTGCCTTTTAGTTGTGCCTATTAAAATATGGAGAACAAAAATGTTGAGGTTCCAAAATTAGGGAAAGATCAAGATCCACTTCCACCTCGTGCTGAAGCTGCTGCCACTAGTCATGGCCGAGACGATGAAATGCCAGCAACGTCGTCTGCCAAGGCCGATGCCCAATGTCATAGTACAGAGCATGTCAAATCCAAAACACCAAATATCAGAAAAAAAAGGACTCCAAAACCTAAAATAAAATTGTCGGAGGAGAAGCGTAAACTTGCCAATATGCCATTTACGACACGGAGTGGCAAGGAACGGCTGAGGCCCTGGCCTATGTTCATGGCTAGTGGTTCAGCTTCACATGAGGATGGAAGCACTCAGCCTCTCGCTAGAAAAATGAAAAGACTCAAGCTGGCAAAAGCAGCACAGCAAAGAACTGTGCATTCTTCGAAATCCCAAATCCACAAGGAGAGTCCAATTGTGTCGGTTGCGATGCCTGACCTTCCCAACACTGGACGTGAAGATAATCTGTGAGGAGGGGGATGTACACGGTGATATATCGGAGAGTGATGATGAGGTGGACATCTTGCCTCTGTAGAGCCAGTTTGTGCAAGGAGAGATTAATTGCTTCTTTTTTGGGGGGGGTCCAAACCAACCCGTCATATCAGTCACAGTCGTGTGGCAGACCCTGTCACTGAAATGATGGGTTGGTTAAAGTGTGCATGTCCTGTTTTGTTTATACAACATAAGGGTGGGTGGGAGGGCCCAAGGACAATTCCATCTTGCACCTCTTTTTTCTTTTCTTTTTCTTTGCATCATGTGCTGATTGGGGAGGGTTTTTTGGAAGGGACATCCTGCGTGACACTGCAGTGCCACTCCTAAATGGGCCCGGTGTTTGTGTCGGCCACTAGGGTCGCTAATCTTACTCACACAGTCAGCTACCTCATTGCGCCTCTTTTTTTCTTTGCGTCATGTGCTGTTTGGGGAGGGTTTTTTGGAAGGGACATCCTGCGTGACACTGCAGTGCCACTCCTAGATGGGCCCAGTGTTTGTGTCGGCCACTAGGGTCGCTAATCTTACTCACACAGCTACCTCATTGCGCCTCTTTTTTTCTTTGCGTCATGTGCTGTTTGGGGAGGGTTTTTTGGAAGGGACATCCTGCGTGACACTGCAGTGCCACTCCTAGATGGGCCCGGTGTTTGTGTCGGCCACTAGGGTCGCTAATCTTACTCACACAGCTACCTCATTGCGCCTCTTTTTTTCTTTGCGTCATGTGCTGTTTGGGGAGGGTTTTTTGGAAGGGCCATCCTGCGTGACACTGCAGTGCCACTCCTAGATGGGCCCGGTGTTTGTGTCGGCCACTAGGGTCGCTAATCTTACTCACACAGCTACCTCATTGCGCCTCTTTTTTTCTTTGCGTCATGTGCTGTTTGGGGAGGGTTTTTTGGAAGGGACATCCTGCGTGACACTGCAGTGCCACTCCTAGATGGGCCCGGTGTTTGTGTCGGCCACTAGGGTCGCTTATCTTACTCACACAGCGACCTCGGTGCAAATTTTAGGACTAAAAATAATATTGTGAGGTGTGAGGTATTCAGAATAGACTGAAAATGAGTGTAAATTATGGTTTTTGAGGTTAATAATACTTTGGGATCAAAATGACCCCCAAATTCTATGATTTAAGCTGTTTTTTAGTGTTTTTTGAAAAAAACACCCGAATCCAAAACACACCCGAATCCGACAAAAAAAATTCGGTGAGGTTTTGCCAAAACGCGTTCGAACCCAAAACACGGCCGCGGAACCGAACCCAAAACCAAAACACAAAACCCGAAAAATTTCAGGCGCTCATCTCTACATTATACCCTTTCCCGCCAGAGGTTAGGGCGCGTTGGGAAACACCCCCTAGAGTGGATAAAGCGCTCACACGCTTATCAAAACAAGTGGCGTTACCGTCTCCTGATACGGCCGCCCTCAAGGAACCAGGTGACAGAAAACTGGAAAATATCCTAAAAAGTATATACACACATACTGGTGTTATACTGCGACCAGCAATCGCCTCAGCCTGGATGTGCAGTGCTGGGGTGGCTTGGTCGGATTCCCTGACTGAAAATATTGATACCCTGGATAGGGACAGTATATTGTTGACTATAGAGCATTTAAAAGATGCATTTCTATATATGCGAGATGCACAGGGGGATATTTCCACGCTGGCATCAAGAGTGAGTGCGCTGTCCATTTCTGCCAGAAGAGGATTATGGACGCGACAGTGGTCAGGTGATGCGGACTCTAAACGGCATATGGAAATATTGCCTTAAAAAAGGGGAGGAGTTATTTGGGGTCGGTCTATCGGACCTGGTGGCCACGGCAACTGCTGGGAAATCCACATTTTTACCCCAGGTCGCCTCTCAACATAAAAAGACGCCGTCTTATCCGGCTCAGTCCTTTCGTCCCCATAAGGGCAAGCGGGCAAAAGGTTCCTCTTTTTTGCCCCGGGGCAGAGGAAGGGGAAAAAGACTGCAACAGACAGCCAATTCCCAGGAACAAAAGCCCTCCCCCGCTTCTGCCAAGTCCTCAGCATGACGCTGGGGCCTTACAAGCGGACTCAGGCACGGTGGGGGCCCGTCTCAAGAATTTCAGCGCGCAGTGGGCTCACTCGCAAGTGGACCCCTGGATCCTTCAAGTAGTATCTCAGCGGTACAAATTGGAGTTCGAGACGTCTCCCCCTCGCCGGTTCCTGAAGTCTGCTTTACCAACGTCTCCCTCCGACAGGGAGGCAGTATTGGAGGCAGTTCACAAGCTGTATTCCCAGCAGGTGATAATCAAGGTACCCCTCCTGCAACAAGGGAAGGGGTATTATTCAACGCTGTTTGTGGTACCGAAGCCGGACGGCTCGGTAAGACCTATTTTAAATCTGAAATCCTTGAACACTTACATACAAAGGTTCAAGTTCAAGATGGAGTCACTCAGAGCAGTGATCGCGAACCTGGAAGAGGGGGACTTTATGGTGTCTCTGGACATCAAAGATGCCTACCTCCATGTCCCCATTTACCCTTCTCATCAAGGGTACCTCAGGTTTGTGGTACAAAACTGTCACTATCAGTTTCAGACGCTGCCGTTTGGATTATCCACGGCACCCCGGGTCTTTACCAAGGTAATGGCCGAAATGATGATTCTTCTTCGAAGAAAAGGCGTTTTAATTATCCCTTACTTGGACGATCTCCTGATAAGGGCAAGATCCAGAGAACAGTTAGTAGTCGGAGTAGCACTATCTCAGGTAGTGCTACGGCAGCACGGCTGGATTCTAAATATCCCAAAATCGCAGCTGATTCCGACGACACGTCTTCTGTTCCTAGGGATGATTCTGGACACAGTCCAGAAAAAGGTGTTCCTTCCGGAGGAAAAAGCCAGGGAGTTATCCGACCTAGTCAGAAACCTCCTGAAACCAGGGCAAGTCTCAGTGCATCAATGCACAAGAGTCCTGGGAAAGATGGTAGCTTCCTACGAAGCGATTCCATTCGGCAGATTCCACGCAAGAACGTTCCAGTGGGATCTGCTGGACAAATGGTCCGGATCGCATCTTCAGATGCATCAGCGGATAACCCTGTCCCCAAGGACAAGGGTGTCTCTTCTGTGGTGGTTGCAGAGTGCTCATCTTCTAGAGGGCCGCAGATTCGGCATTCAGGACTGGGTCCTGGTGACCACGGATGCCAGCCTGAGAGGCTGGGGAGCAGTCACACAAGGAAGAAATTTCCAGGGCTTGTGGTTAAGCCTGGAGACATCACTTCACATAAATATCCTGGAGCTAAGGGCCATCTACAATGCTCTAAGCCTAGCACGACCTCTGCTTCAAGGTCAGCCGGTGCTGATTCAGTCAGACAACATCACGGCAGTCGCCCACGTAAACAGACAGGGCGGCACAAGAAGCAGGAGGGCAATGGCAGAAGTTGCAAGGATTCTTCGCTGGGCGGAAAATCATGTGATAGCACTGTCAGCAGTGTTCATTCCGGGAGTGGACAACTGGGAAGCAGACTTCCTCAGCAGGCACGACCTCCACCCGGGAGAGTGGGGACTTCACCCAGAAGTCTTCCACATGATTGTGAACCGTTGGGAAAAACCAAAGGTGGACATGATGGCGTCCCGCCTCAACAAAAAACTAGACAGGTATTGCGCCAGGTCACGGGACCCTCAGGCAATAGCTGTGGACGCTCTGGTAACACCATGGGTGTACCAGTCAGTGTATGTGTTCCCTCCTCTGCCTCTCATACCCAAGGTACTGAGAATCATAAGAAGGAGAGGAGTAAGGACTATACTCGTGGCTCCGGATTGGCCAAGAGTTACTTGGTACCCGGAACTTCAAGAGATGCTCACGGAGGACCCGTGGCCTCTACCTCTACGAAGGGACCTGCTCCAGCAGGGACCCTGTCTGTTTCAAGACTTACCGCGGCTGCGTTTGACGGCATGGCGGTTGAACGCCGGATCCTGAAGGAAAAAGGCATTCCGGATGAAGTCATCCCTACCCTGATCAAAGCCAGGAAGGATGTAACCGTGCAGCATTATCACCGTATTTGGCGTAAATATGTTGCGTGGTGCGAGGCCAGGAAGGCCCCTGAGGAATTTCAACTGGGTCGGTTCCTGCATTTCCTGCAAACAGGACTGTCTATGGGCCTAAAATTAGGGTCCATTAAGGTTCAAATTTCGGCCCTGTCGATCTTCTTCCAAAAAGAACTGGCTTCAGTTCCTGAAGTTCAGACGTTTGTCAAAGGGGTGCTGCATATACAGCCTCCTTTTGTGCCTCCAGTGGCACCTTGGGATCTCAATGTGGTTTTGGGGTTCCTAAAATCACATTGGTTTGAACCACTCACCACTGTGGACTTAAAATATCTCACATGGAAAGTGGTAATGCTGTTGGCCCTGGCGTCAGCCAGGCGCGTGTCAGAATTGGCGGCTTTATCCTATAAAAGCCCTTACCTAATTTTTCATACGGATAGGGCAGAATTGAGGACTCGTCCTCAATTTCTCCCTAAGGTGGTTTCAGCGTTTCACCTGAACCAGCCTATTGTGGTACCTGCGGCTACTAGGGACTTGGAGGACTCCAAGTTGCTGGACGTAGTCAGGGCCCTGAAAATATATGTTTCCAGGACGGCTGGAGTCAGAAAATCTGACTCGCTGTTTATCCTGTATGCACCCAACAAGCTGGGTGCTCCTGCTTCTAAGCAGACTATTGCTCGTTGGATTTGTAGTACAATTCAGCTTGCTCATTCTGTGGCAGGCCTGCCACAGCCTAAATCTATAAAAGCCCATTCCACAAGGAAAGTGGGCTCATCTTGGGCGGCTGCCCGAGAGGTCTCGGCTTTACAACTTTGCCGAGCAGCTACTTGGTCAGGGGCAAACACGTTTGCTAAATTCTACAAATTTGATACCCTGGCTGAGGAGGACCTGGAGTTCTCTCATTCGGTGCTGCAGAGTCATCCGCACTCTCCCGCCCGTTTGGGAGCTTTGGTATAATCCCCATGGTCCTTACGGAGTTCCCAGCATCCACTAGGACGTCAGAGAAAATAAGAATTTACTTACCGATAATTCTATTTCTCGTAGTCCGTAGTGGATGCTGGGCGCCCATCCCAAGTGCGGATTGTCTGCAATACTTGTACATAGTTATTGTTAACTAAATCGGGTTATTGTTGTAGTGAGCCATCTTTTCTAGAGGCTCCTCTGTTATCATACTGTTAACTGGGTTCAGATCACAAGTTATACGGTGTGATTGGTGTGGCTGGTATGAGTCTTACCCGGGATTCAAAATCCTTCCTTATTGTGTATGCTCGTCCGGGCACAGTATCCTAACTGAGGCTTCAAGGAGGGTCATGGGGGGAGGAGCCAGTGCACACCAGGTAGTACTAAAGCTTTCTATTTGTGCCCAGTCTCCTGCGGAGCCGCTATTCCCCATGGTCCTTACGGAGTTCCCAGCATCCACTACGGACTACGAGAAATAGAATTATCGGTAAGTAAATTCTTATTTTTTACACCTGATCACTGTGCTGCGAAAATCGGCAGCGAGCGATCAACTCGGGACCCCCATCGTCAGTCACGGAACGTCAGTCACGGAACGGGAGGAGAGGTGCCCCCTTCAGAGCAGAAGCTCGGCGGCGGCTGACTCTGCTGCCTCAACTGTGAGGCCTCTTGATATAACAGAGGGGTGGTCACTTAATTTTGACCTAATTGAAGAGGTGAGTGGATAAGGTGCCATGCAAACATTTTCTGAAAAAATCTTTTTTATAATGGATGAAGGTGTTGTGACCTAGGGATCATAGTAACAATGGTGGTCATTCCGAGTTGATCGCTAGCTGCATTTGTTCGCAGCGCAGCGATCAGGCTAAAAAAATGGCCGTTCTGCGCATGCGTATGCGGCGCAATGCGCACGCGCGACGTACGGGCACAACGAATGATGCAGTTTTGCACAAGGTCTAGTGATGCATTTCAGTCGCACTGGTGGCCGCAGAGTGATTGACATGAAGTGGGCGTTGCTGGGTGGCAACTGACCGTTTTCAGGGAGTGTGCGGAAAAATGCAGGCATGCCAGGGAAAACGCAGGCGTGGCTGGGCGAACGCAGGGCGTGTTTGTGACGTCAAAACAGGAACTGACCAGTCTGAAGTGATCGCAAGCGCTGAGTAGGTATTGAGCTACTCTGAAACTACACAAACATTTTTTTCAGACGCTCTGCGCTAAAAACGTTCGCACTTCTGCTAAGCTAAAATACACTCCCAGTGGGCGGCGGCATAGCGTTTGCACGGCTGCTAAAAACTGCTAGCGAGCGATCAACTCGGAATGACCCCCTAAGTATCTCAGGTTCTGCTAAACAGAACACCTTCATCCGCTGTGACTCGCTTCTCCAGTTGTAGCTTTACCAGGCCTAACAAGTGGGCACAGGTGCCAATTTTATTGATTTGAGAATTCCAATGAGTGGCATGTAAGTGCCCACCCTAGTACTGGTCACATTTGTAGCCCAAGACTATTTACTCCTTGCAAAACTACAGCTACTTATTCGATATGATAAAATCTGGCATCTGCACCCACTTTACCATCCTATTTCATGCCCAAAACCTTGTTGGGCCAGGCACAATGCTACTGAAAATAGTTTAAAGGATGCACTTTTTTGTTTATACAGATCTGACTTGATTCCATTGTTTTAATACAACATGTTCAGAATAAGAAGCATCCAGAGCCGGCCCTAGCCAATTTGATGCCCTAGGCAATTGCTTATTTTGCCTATAGCGAGGGCCAGCTCTGGAAGCACCGGAGCAGGGCCGTTTCTTGGGGCAGGCGAGCAGTGCAACCGCACTGGGCGCCCGCCGCGGCACTAACTGTGGCTCCCTGCTTCCGTCTCCTATTTCTCCCCGAGTAACCCGCTCGGGGGGCGGAGTTTCATGGAATGACGCTGTTGTATCGTTACGTCACGACGCAACCCCGTCACTCCGAGCGGAGTACAGAGGGGGATCCAAGTTAGGTTGAGGGAAAGGCCAGTGCGAGGAGCAACTGGTGAGGCGGGCCGAAGAGCGGTAATCGCCTCTGTAAGTATTGTCTCTCTCTCTCAATGTGTAAAATGGGGACACCTGCCGTAATGTGTGAAATGGGGAGTCTTGCCTGCCGTAGTGTGGGGATTTAATGTATCAAGGGCATTGCGGTGTGTGGCATAATATGGTGCAGGGGGCATTACTGTGTGGGGCTTAATATGGTAGAATTTTTTTTTCCTGTGGTGGTCGTGATCTGTTGGAGCAGGGTCAAAAACTGGATTGTGAGATGGTCTTTTCAGACGAGGCCACACCCATTTAGATGAGGTCACGCCCCCTTGGCGGGTGCGCACAAAAGTTTTTTTTTAAATCTAGGTGTGTGTGTGGGGGGGGGGGGGCACATTTTTTTATGTCATGGGGGGGCGCATTTTTAAATCTCGCACTGGGAGCCAAATTGGCTAGAAACAGCCCTGCACCGGAGTAACCGAATTGCAGATCCGCACTGGTGTGTGGCGCTTGCTGTGGCAGTGTCGCATAGCGTGGACCACTTACAGCCTCAGATGTGTGTGGCAGACGCTGAGTGGCACTGCATCAGTTTAATAAGTAGCATTGGGTAATGTTTTGCAGCAGGTATTGGTGGCTGAGTACTGGCACTAGGGGGCAGTGTCGGACTGGGGCATGAAGGGCCCACCGGGGGAATGCAGTTATAGGGGCCCATACTTAAGGGTGTGGCCAGCCTACAAATGGGGTGTGGCCAGCCTCCACAGAGGCTTGAAATACACAATAGTCTAGTGCAGTGTAATGCAACATATCTACCATGTATAATACAAGTGCACAGTCTGGAACCTGATCCCTAGAGGAAGGAGTGGGCCCTCGGACAGTGGGGCCTACCGGTGGTTTCCCTGGTACCCTTGTAGGCCAGTACGACCCTGCCAGGGGGCATCAGTGTTTGTGTGTGGTTGGGTTGGCACGTTGTCTGAACTGCAGGGGCAGATATTGGTCACTGGTTACGGCTGACGCTGGCTGGCATCCGGTCAATAAGTTGTGTTTTTGTTGGCAGCAGGTGTGGGCAGCTGAACCGTGGCGCTGGCATCAGGAGCACAATTTCAACTCCGGGTTTCTCTGGTAAATAAACTCCGTCGCATACTGGATTGTCATTTGATTTCTACTAAACGCTGAATTTCTACAGCTAATTAACCACCATTATCAGACTTGTTAGCTGGTTAAGCCAGACTTCAGTTATGCAGATCACAGGATTCCGTTAACCCTTTACATGCCAGCGGCATTTTTGCACTTACTCAAAAATATTTTTTTGTAATGTAATTTTATAGTTACACCAGTTATTGATTAAATAAAGTGGCGTCATAAGTAGAGATGAGCGGGTTCGGTTCCTCTGAATCCGAACCCGCCCGAACTTCAGCTTTTTTCCACGGGTCCGAGCAGGCTCGGATCCTCCCGCCTTGCTCGGTTAACCCGAGCACGCCCGAACGTCATCATCCCGCTGTCGGATTCTCGCGAGACTCGGATTCTATATAAGGAGCCGCGCGTCGCCGCCATTTTCACACGTGCATTGAGAGTCATAGGGAGAGGACGTGGCTGGCGTCCTCTCCGTTTAGAGAAGAGAGAGACACAGTATTTTGGGGAGCATTATTAGGAGGAGTACTACTATACTGTATACTACTATACTACTTGCTGAAGTGATATTTATAGAGTCATAGGGAGAGGACGTGGCTGGCGTCCTCTCCGTTTAGAGAAGAGAGAGACACAGTATACTATTTTGGGGAGCATTATTAGGAGGAGTACTACTATACTGTATACTACTATACTACTTGCTGAAGTGATATTTATAGAGTCATAGGGAGAGGACGTGGCTGGCGTCCTCTCCGTTTAGAGAAGAGAGAGACACAGTATTTTGGGGAGCATTATTAGGAGGAGTACTACTATACTGTATACTACTCAGACACAGTATTTTGGGGAGCATTATTAGGAGGAGTACTACTATACTGTATACTACTCTACTACTTGCTGAAGTGATATTTATAGAGTCCTAGGGAGAGGACGTGGCTGGCGTCCTCTCCGTTTAGAGAAGAGAGAGACACAGTATTTTGGGGAGCATTATTAGGAGGAGTACTACTATACTGTATACTACTCAGACACAGTATTTTGGGGAGCATTATTAGGAGGAGTACTACTATACTGTATACTACTCTACTACTTGCTGAAGTGATATTTATAGAGTCATAGGGAGAGGACGTGGCTGGCGTCCTCTCCGTTTAGAGAAGAGAGAGACACAGTATTTTGGGGAGCATTATTAGGAGGAGTACTACTATACTGTATACTACTCTACTACTTGCTGAAGTGATATTTATAGAGTCATAG
Source organism: Pseudophryne corroboree (assembly GCF_028390025.1). Lineage (NCBI taxonomy): Eukaryota > Metazoa > Chordata > Amphibia > Anura > Myobatrachidae > Pseudophryne > Pseudophryne corroboree. Next base: position 18,185,251 of record NC_086453.1, on the reverse strand, counting down.
GGAGAGGACGTGGCTGGCGTCCTCTCCGTTTAGAGAAGAGAGAGACACAGTATTTTGGGGAGCATTATTAGGAGGAGTACTACTATACTGTATACTACTCTACTACTTGCTGAAGTGATATTTATAGAGTCATAGGGAGAGGACGTGGCTGGCGTCCTCTCCGTTTAGAGAAGAGAGAGACACAGTATTTTGGGGAGCATTATTAGTAGGAGTACTACTATACTGTATACTACTCTACTACTTGCTGAAGTGATATTTATAGAGTCATAGGGAGAGGACGTGGCTGGCGTCCTCTCCGTTTAGAGAAGAGAGAGACACAGTATTTTGGGGAGCATTATTAGGAGGAGTACTACTATACTGTATACTACTATACTACTTGCTGAAGTGATATTTATAGAGTCATAGGGAGAGGACGTGGCTGGCGTCCTCTCCGTTTAGAGAAGAGAGAGACACAGTATACTATTTTGGGGAGCATTATTAGGAGGAGTACTACTATACTGTATACTACTCTACTACTTGCTGAAGTGATATTTATAGAGTCATAGGGAGAGGACGTGGCTGGCGTCCTCTCCGTTTAGAGAAGAGAGAGACACAGTATTTTGGGGAGCATTATTAGGAGGAGTACTACTATACTGTATACTACTCTACTACGTGCTGAAGTGATATTTATAGAGTCATAGGGAGAGGACGTGGCTGGCGTCCTCTCCGTTTAGAGAAGAGAGAGACACAGTATTTTGGGGAGCATTATTAGGAGGAGTACTACTATACTGTATACTACTATACTACTTGCTGAAGTGATATTTATAGAGTCATAGGGAGAGGACGTGGCTGGCGTCCTCTCCGTTTAGAGAAGAGAGAGACACAGTATTTTGGGGAGCATTATTAGGAGGAGTACTACTATACTGTATACTACTCTACTACTTGCTGAAGTGATATTTATAGAGTCATAGGGAGAGGACGTGGCTGGCGTCCTCTCCGTTTAGAGAAGAGAGAGACACAGTATTTTGGGGAGCATTATTAGTAGGAGTACTACTATACTGTATACTACTCTACTACTTGCTGAAGTGATATTTATAGAGTCATAGGGAGAGGACGTGGCTGGCGTCCTCTCCGTTTAGAGAAGAGAGAGACACAGTATTTTGGGGAGCATTATTAGGAGGAGTACTACTATACTGTATACTACTATACTACTTGCTGAAGTGATATTTATAGAGTCATAGGGAGAGGACGTGGCTGGCGTCCTCTCCGTTTAGAGAAGAGAGAGACACAGTATACTATTTTGGGGAGCATTATTAGGAGGAGTACTACTATACTGTATACTACTCTACTACTTGCTGAAGTGATATTTATAGAGTCATAGGGAGAGGACGTGGCTGGCGTCCTCTCCGTTTAGATAAGAGAGAGACACAGTATTTTGGGGAGCATTATTAGGAGGAGTACTACTATACTGTATACTACTATACTCAGGGCCGTTTCTAGACAATTTGGCTCCCAGTGCGAGATTTCAAAATGCGCCCCCCCCCCCCCCCCCATTGCTCTAAAAAAAAAAAAAAAAAAGTGTGCCCCCCCTCCCCATATAGCCATAAAAAGAAAAAGCATGCGCGCGCCGTAGGCGCGCGCGCTCCCGACAAGGGTGTGTGGCCTGATTAAAATGGGCGTGGTCTCATTAAAGTGGGCATGGCCTCATCTGATATCATCACACCCACCACAGTGGGGAAAAAATAAAAATAAAAAAGTCCCCTTTTTACACATTACAGCAGGCAAGTGTCCCCATATTACACAGCGCGGCAGGCAGGTGTCCCCATTTTACACAGCGCGGCAGGCAGGTGTCCCCATTTTACACAGCGCGGAAGGCTGGTATCCCCATTTTACACAGTACGCAGGCAGGTGCCCCCATTTTACACAGTACGCAGGCAGGTATCCCCATTTTACAAAGTACAGCAGGCAGGTATCCCCATTTTACACAGCACGGCAGGCAGATATCCCCATTTTACACAGCACGGCAGGCAGATATCCCCATTTTACACAGTACGCAGGCAGGTGCCCCCATATTACACAGTACGCAGGCAGGTGCCCCCATATTACACAGTGTGGCAGGCAGGTGCCCCCATATTACACAGTACGCAGGCAGGTGCCCCCATATTACACAGTGTGGCAGGCAGGTGCCCCCATATTACACAGTACGCAGGCAGGTGCCCCCATATTACACAGTACGCAGGCAGATGCCCCCATATTACACAGTACGCAGGCAGGTGCCCCCATATTACACAGTACGCAGGCAGGTGCCCCCATATTACACAGTGTGGCAGGCAGGTATCCCCATAGGCAGGTGCCCCCATATTACACAGTGTGGCAGGCAGGTATCCCCATAGGCAGGTGCCCCCATATTACACAGTGTGGCATGCAGGTATCCCCATAGGCAGGTGCCCCCATATTACACAGTGTGGCAGGCAGGTATCCCCATAAGCAGGTGCCCCCATTTTACACAGTGCGGCAGCGGCAGGCAGGTTTCAAGCTGAGGAGAAGGAAGGGGGAGAGGGGGGGGAGAGAGAAAGAATACTTACGTCTTCCCGCTCTTCGGTCCCGCCGCCTCACGTCCCTCGCGCCGGCCGCCTCCTCCTTCTGCTTGCTTCTCCTTCTCGCCTCTCCCGAGCGCTCCTGCTCGGGGGGCGGAGTTTCGCGGAATGACGCGTTTGCGTCGTGACGTCACGACGCAACGCGTCATTCCGCGTAACTCCGCCCCCCGAGCAGGAGCGCTCGGGAGAGGCGAGAAGGAGTAACATAGTGCCGCGGCGGGCGCCCCGTGCGGTTGCACGGCTCGCCCGCCCCTAGAAACGGCACTGACTATACTACTTGCTGAAGTGATATTATAGAGTCATAGGGGGAGAGGACGTGGCTGGCGTCCTCTCCGTTTAGAGAAGAGAGAGACACAGTATTTTGGGGAGCATTATTAGGAGGAGTACTACTATACTGTATACTACTCAGACACAGTATTTTGGGGAGCATTATTAGGAGGAGTACTACTATACTGTATACTACTCTACTACTTGCTGAAGTGATATTTATAGAGTCATAGGGAGAGGACGTGGCTGGCGTCCTCTCCGTTTAGAGAAGAGAGAGACACAGTATTTTGGGGAGCATTATTAGGAGGAGTACTACTATACTGTATACTACTCTACTACTTGCTGAAGTGATATTTATAGAGTCATAGGGAGAGGACGTGGCTGGCGTCCTCTCCGTTTAGAGAAGAGAGAGACACAGTATTTTGGGGAGCATTATTAGGAGGAGTACTACTATACTGTATACTACTATACTACTTGCTGAAGTGATATTTATAGAGTCATAGGGAGAGGACGTGGCTGGCGTCCTCTCCGTTTAGAGAAGAGAGAGACACAGTATACTATTTTGGGGAGCATTATTAGGAGGAGTACTACTATACTGTATACTACTCTACTACTTGCTGAAGTGATATTTATAGAGTCATAGGGAGAGGACGTGGCTGGCGTCCTCTCCGTTTAGAGAAGAGAGAGACACAGTATTTTGGGGAGCATTATTAGGAGGAGTACTACTATACTGTATACTACTCTACTACGTGCTGAAGTGATATTTATAGAGTCATAGGGAGAGGACGTGGCTGGCGTCCTCTCCGTTTAGAGAAGAGAGAGACACAGTATTTTGGGGAGCATTATTAGGAGGAGTACTACTATACTGTATACTACTATACTACTTGCTGAAGTGATATTTATAGATTAGATAGTGTGACTGTAAGTGTATTATCTGACTTGTGGGGGAGACACTGACAGTGGGGAGCAGTTAGAGTCTGAGAGCAGGACTCAGGAGTACATATAACGTACAGTGCACACTTTTGCTGCCAGAGTCAGTGCCACACTGCCATTGTTGTGACCACACTGACCACCAGTATAATAATATATTTTGTGATTGTCTGCTTAGGGCTCGGAGTACTAGTTGCAAGTTGCAACGTGACCTGACCACCAGTTTAATAATCAATCACCACCAGTTTAATATATATATATAATTGTATATAATATATATATATATATATATAATATTGTATACCACCTACCCGTGGTTTTTTTTTTCTTTCTTCTTTGTACATACTACTATAGTATAGTAGCTTACTGTAGCAGTCTGCGGTGCTGCTGAGCTGACAGTGTCCAGCAGGTCCGTCATCAGTCATCATTACCAATACCTAATAAATATATTATCTACCTGTCCGGCTGCAGTACTAGTGATATTATATATACATACATATATATATTGATTTCATCTCATTATCAATCATCCAGTCTATATTAGCAGCAGACACAGTACGGTAGTCCACGGCTGTAGCTACCTCTGTGTCGGCACTCGGCAGTCCATCCATAATTGTATACTAGTATCCATCCATCTCCATTGTTTACCTGAGGTGCCTTTTAGTTGTGCCTATTAAAATATGGAGAACAAAAATGTTGAGGTTCCAAAATTAGGGAAAGATCAAGATCCACTTCCACCTCGTGTTGAAGCTGCTGCCACTAGTCATGGCCGAGACGATGAAATGCCAGCAACGTCGTCTGCCAAGGCCGATGCCCAATGGCATAGTACAGAGCATGTCAAATCCAAAACACCAAATATCAGTAAAAAAAGGACTCCAAAACCAAAAATAAAATTGTCGGAGGAGAAGCGTAAACTTGCCAATATGCCATTTACCACACGGAGTGGCAAGGAACGGCTGAGGCCCTGGCCTATGTTCATGGCTAGTGGTTCAGCTTCACAGGAGGATGGAAGCACTCAGCCTCTCGCTAGAAAACTGAAAAGACTCAAGCTGGCAAAAGCACCGCAAAGAACTGTGCGTTCTTCGAAATCCCAAATCCACAAGGAGAGTCCAATTGTGTCGGTTGCGATGCCTGACCTTCCCAACACTGGACGTGAAGAGCATGCGCCTTCCACCATTTGCACGCCCCCTGCAAGTGCTGGAAGGAGCACCCGCAGTCCAGTTCCTGATAGTCAGATTGAAAATGTCAGTGTTGAAGTACACCAGGATGAGGAGGATATGGGTGTTGCTGGCGCTGGGGAGGAAATTGACAAGGAGGATTCTGATGGTGAGGTGGTTTGTTTAAGTCAGGCACCCGGGGAGACACCTGTTGTCCGTGGGAGGAATAGGGCCGTTGACATGCCTGGTGAAAATACCAAAAAAAATCAGCTCTTCGGTGTGGAAGTATTTCACCAGAAATGCGGACAACATTTGTCAAGCCGTGTGTTGCCTTTGTCAAGCTGTAATAAGTAGGGGTCAGGACGTTAACCACCTCGGAACATCCTCCCTTATACGTCACCTGCAGCGCATTCATAATAAGTCAGTGACAAGTTCAAAAACTTTGGGTGACAGCGGAAGCAGTCCACTGACCAGTAAATCCCTTCCTCTTGTAACCAAGCTCACGCAAACCACCCCACCACCAACTCCCTCAGTGTCAATTTCCTCCTTCCCCAGGAATGCCAATAGTCCTGCAGGCCATGTCACTGGCAATTCTGACGAGTCCTCTCCTGCCTGGGATTCCTCCGATGCATCCTTGCGTGTAACGCCTACTGCTGCTGGCGCTGCTGTTGTTGCTGCTGGGAGTCGATGGTCATCCCAGAGGGGAAGTCGGAAGACCACTTGTACTACTTCCAGTAAGCAATTGACTGTCCAACAGTCCTTTGCGAGGAAGATGAAATATCACAGCAGTCATCCTGCTGCAAAGCGGATAACTGAGGCCTTGGCATCCTGGGTGGTGAGAAACGTGGTTCCAGTATCCATCATTACTGCAGAGCCAACTAGAGACTTGTTGGAGGTACTGTGTCCCCGGTACCAAATACCATCTAGGTTCCATTTCTCTAGGCAGGCGATACCGAAAATGTACACAGACCTCAGAAAAAGAGTCACCAGTGTCCTAAAAATGCAGCTGTACCCAATGTCCACTTAACCACGGACATGTGGACAAGTGGAGCAGGGCAGGGTCAGGACTATATGACTGTGACAGCCCACTGGGTAGATGTATGGACTCCCGCCGCAAGAACAGCAGCGGCGGCACCAGTAGCAGCATCTCGCAAACGACAACTCTTTCCTAGGCAGGCTACGCTTTGTATCACCGGTTTCCAGAATACGCACACAGCTGAAAACCTCTTACGGCAACTGAGGAAGATCATCGCGGAATGGCTTACCCCAATTGGACTCTCCTGTGGATTTGTGGCATCGGACAACGAGAGCAATATTGTGTGTGCATTAAATATGGGCAAATTCCAGCACGTCCCATGTTTTGCACATACCTTGAATTTGGTGGTGCAGAATTTTTTAAAAAACGACAGGGGCGTGCAAGAGATGCTGTCGGTGGCCAGAAGAATTGCGGGACACTTTCGGCGTACAGGCACCACGTACAGAAGACTGGAGCACCACCAATAACTACTGAACCTGCCCTGCCATCATCTGAAGCAAGAAGTGGTAACGAGGTGGAATTCAACCCTCTGTATGCTTCAGAGGTTGGAGGAGCAGCAAAAGGCCATTCAAGCCTATACAATTGAGCACGATATAGGAGGTGGAATGCACCTGTCTCAAGTGCAGTGGAGAATGATTTCAACGTTGTGCAAGGTTCTGATGCCCTTTGAACTTGCCACACGTGAAGTCAGTTCAGACACTGCCAGCCTGAGTCAGGTCATTCCCCTCATCAGGCTTTTGCAGAAGAAGCTGGAGACATTGAAGGAGGAGCTAACACGGAGCGATTCCGCTAGGCATGTGGGACTTGTGGATGGAGCCCTTAATTCGCTTAACAAGGATTCACGGGTGGTCAATCTGTTGAAATCAGAGCACTACATTTTGGCCACCGTGCTCGATCCTAGATTTAAAGCCTACCTTGGATCTCTCTTTCCGGCAGACACAAGTCTGCTGGGGTTGAAAGACCTGCTGGTGAGAAAATTGTCAAGTCAAGCGGAACGCGACCTGTCAACATCTCCTCCTTCACATTCTCCCGCAACTGGGGGTGCGAGGAAAAGGCTCAGAATTCCGAGCCCACCCGCTGGCGGTGATGCAGGGCAGTCTGGAGCGACTGCTGATGCTGACATCTGGTCCGGACTGAAGGACCTGACAACGATTACGGACATGTCGTCTACTGTCACTGCATATGATTCTCTCACCATTGAAAGAATGGTGGAGGATTATATGAGTGACCGCATCCAAGTAGGCACGTCACACAGTCCGTACTTATACTGGCAGGAAAAAGAGGCAATTTGGAGGCCCTTGCACAGACTGGCTTTATTCTACCTAAGTTGCCCTCCCACAAGTGTGTACTCCGAAAGAGTGTTTAGTGCCGCCGCTCACCTTGTCAGCAATCGGCGTACGAGGTTACATCCAGAAAATGTGGAGAAGATGATGTTCATTAAAATGAATTATAATCAATTCCTCCGTGGAGACATTGACCAGCAGCAATTGCCTCCACAAAGTACACAGGAAGCTGAGATGGTGGATTCCAGTGGGGACGAATTGATAATCTGTGAGGAGGGGGATGTACACGGTGATATATCGGAGGATGATGATGAGGTGGACATCTTGCCTCTGTAGAGCCAGTTTGTGCAAGGAGAGATTAATTGCTTCTTTTTTGGTGGGGGTCCAAACCAACCCGTCATTTCAGTCACAGTCGTGTGGCAGACCCTGTCACTGAAATGATGGGTTGGTTAAAGTGTGCATGTCCTGTTTATACAACATAAGGGTGGGTGGGAGGGCCCAAGGACAATTCCATCTTGCACCTCTTTTTTCTTTAATTTTTCTTTGCGTCATGTGCTGTTTGGGGAGGGTTTTTTGGAAGGGACATCCTGCGTGACACTGCAGTGCCACTCCTAGATGGGCCCGGTGTTTGTGTCGGCCACTAGGGTCGCTTATCTTACTCACACAGCTACCTCATTGCGCCTCTTTTTTTCTTTGCGTCATGTGCTGTTTGGGGAGGGTTTTTTGGAAGGGACATCCTGCGTGACACTGCAGTGCCACTCCTAGATGGGCCCGGTGTTTGTGTCGGCCACTAGGGTCGCTTATCTTACTCACACAGCTACCTCATTGCGCCTCTTTTTTTCTTTGCGTCATGTGCTGTTTGGGGAGGGTTTTTTGGAAGGGACATCCTGCGTGACACTGCAGTGACACTCCTAGATGGGCCCGGTGTTTATGTCGGCCACTAGGGTCGCTTATCTTACTCACACAGCTACCTCATTGCGCCTCTTTTTTTCTTTGCGTCATGTGCTGTTTGGGGAGGGTTTTTTGGAAGGGACATCCTGCGTGACACTGCAGTGACACTCCTAGATGGGCCCGGTGTTTGTGTCGGCCACTAGGGTCGCTTATCTTACTCACACAGCTACCTCATTGCGCCTCTTTTTTTCTTTGCGTCATGTGCTGTTTGGGGAGGGTTTTTTGGAAGGGACATCCTGCGTGACACTGCAGTGACACTCCTAGATGGGCCCGGTGTTTGTGTCGGCCACTAGGGTCGCTTATCTTACTCACACAGCTACCTCATTGCGCCTCTTTTTTTCTTTGCGTCATGTGCTGTTTGGGGAGTGTTTTTTGGAAGGGCCATCCTGCGTGACACTGCAGTGACACTCCTAGATGGGCCCGGTGTTTGTGTCGGCCACTAGGGTCGCTTAGCTTAGTCATCCAGCGACCTAGGTGCAAATTTTAGGACTAAAAATAATATTGTGAGGTGTGAGGTATTCAGAATAGACTGAAAATTAGAGATGAGCGCCTGAAATTTTTCGGGTTTTGTGTTTTGGTTTTGGGTTCGGTTCCGCGGCCGTGTTTTGGGTTCGAACGCGTTTTGGCAAAACCTCACCGAATTTTTTTTGTCGGATTCGGGTGTGTTTTGGATTCGGGTGTTTTTTTCAAAAAACACTAAAAAACAGCTTAAATCATAGAATTTGGGGGTCATTTTGATCCCAAAGTATTATTAACCTCAAAAACCATAATTTACACTCATTTTCAGTCTATTCTGAATACCTCACACCTCACAATATTATTTTTAGTCCTAAAATTTGCACCGAGGTCGCTGTGTGAGTAAGATAAGCGACCCTAGTGGCCGACACAAACACCGGGCCCATCTAGGAGTGGCACTGCAGTGTCACGCAGGATGTCCCTTCCAAAAAACCCTCCCCAAACAGCACATGACGCAAAGAAAAAAAGAGGCGCAATGAGGTAGCTGTATGAGTAAGATTAGCGACCCTAGTGGCCGACACAAACACCGGGCCCATCTAGGAGTGGCACTGCAGTGTCACGCAGGATGTCCCTTCCAAAAAACCCTCCCCAAACAGCACATGACGCAAAGAAAAAAAGAGGCGCAATGAGGTAGCTGACTGTGTGAGTAAGATTAGCGACCCTAGTGGCCGACACAAACACCGGGCCCATCTAGGAGTGGCACTGCAGTGTCACGCAGGATGTCCCTTCCAAAAAACCCTCCCCAATCAGCACATGATGCAAAGAAAAAGAAAAGAAAAAAGAGGTGCAAGATGGAATTGTCCTTGGGCCCTCCCACCCACCCTTATGTTGTATAAACAAAACAGGACATGCACACTTTAACCAACCCATCATTTCAGTGACAGGGTCTGCCACACGACTGTGACTGATATGACGGGTTGGTTTGGACCCCCCCCAAAAAAGAAGCAATTAATCTCTCCTTGCACAAACTGGCTCTACAGAGGCAAGATGTCCACCTCATCTTCACCCTCCGATATATCACTGTGTACATCCCCCTCCTCACAGATTATCAATTCGTCCCCACTGGAATCCACCATCTCAGCTCCCTGTGTACTTTGTGGAGGCAATTGCTGCTGGTCAATGTCTCCGCGGAGGAATTGATTATAATTCATTTTAATGAACATCATCTTCTCCACATTTTCTGGATGTAACCTCGTACGCCGATTGCTGACAAGGTGAGCGGCGGCACTAAACACTCTTTCGGAGTACACACTTGTGGGAGGGCAACTTAGGTAGAATAAAGCCAGTTTGTGCAAGGGCCTCCAAATTGCCTCTTTTTCCTGCCAGTATAAGTACGGACTGTGTGACGTGCCTACTTGGATGCGGTCACTCATATAATCCTCCACCATTCTATCAATGTTGAGAGAATCATATGCAGTGACAGTAGACGACATGTCCGTAATCGTTGTCAGGTCCTTCAGTCCGGACCAGATGTCAGCATCAGCAGTCGCTCCAGACTGCCCTGCATCACCGCCAGCGGGTGGGCTCGGAATTCTGAGCCTTTTCCTCGCACCCCCAGTTGCGGGAGAATGTGAAGGAGGAGATGTTGACAGGTCGCGTTCCGCTTGACTTGACAATTTTGTCACCAGCAGGTCTTTCAACCCCAGCAGACCTGTGTCTGCTGGAAAGAGAGATCCAAGGTAGGCTTTAAATCTAGGATCGAGCACGGTGGCCAAAATGTAGTGCTCTGATTTCAACAGATTGACCACCCGTGAATCCTTGTTAAGCGAATTAAGGGCTGCATCCACAAGTCCCACATGCCTAGCGGAATCGCTCCCTTTTAGCTCCTTCTTCAATGCCTCCAGCTTCTTCTGCAAAAGCCTGATGAGGGGAATGACCTGACTCAGGCTGGCAGTGTCTGAACTGACTTCACGTGTGGCAAGTTCAAAGGGCATCAGAACCTTGCACAACGTTGAAATCATTCTCCACTGCACTTGAGACAGGTGCATTCCACCTACTATATAGTGCTCAATTGTATAGGCTTGAATGGCCTTTTGCTGCTCCTCCAACCTCTGAAGCATATAGAGGGTTGAATTCCACCTCGTTACCACTTCTTGCTTCAGATGATGGCAGGGCAGGTTCAGTAGTTTTTGGTGGTGCTCCAGTCTTCTGTACGTGGTGCCTGTACGCCGAAAGTGTCCCGCAATTTTTCTGGCCACCGACAGCATCTCTTGCACGCCCCTGTCGTTTTTAAAAAAATTCTGCACCACCAAATTCAAGGTATGTGCAAAACATGGGACGTGCTGGAATTTGCCCATATTTAATGCACACACAATATTGCTGGCGTTGTCCGATGCCACAAATCCACAGGAGAGTCCAATTGGGGTAAGCCATTCCGCGATGATCTTCCTCAGTTGCCGTAAGAGGTTTTCAGCTGTGTGCGTATTCTGGAAAGCGGTGATACAAAGCGTAGCCTGCCTAGGAAAGAGTTGTCGTTTGCGAGATGCTGCTACTGGTGCCGCCGCTGCTGTTCTTGCGGCGGGAGTCCATACATCTACCCAGTGGGCTGTCACAGTCATATAGTCCTGACCCTGCCCTGCTCCACTTGTCCACATGTCCGTGGTTAAGTGGACATTGGGTACAACTGCATTTTTTAGGACACTGGTGAGTCTTTTTCTGACGTCCGTGTACATTCTCGGTATCGCCTGCCTAGAGAAGTGGAACCTAGATGGTATTTGGTAACGGGGGCACACTGCCTCAATAAATTGTCTAGTTCCCTGTGAACTAACGGCGGATACCGGACGCACGTCTAACACCAACATAGTTGTCAAGGACTCAGTTATCCGCTTTGCAGTAGGATGACTGCTGTGATATTTCATCTTCCTCGCAAAGGACTGTTGAACAGTCAATTGCTTACTGGAAGTAGTACAAGTGGGCTTACGACTTCCCCTCTGGGATGACCATCGACTCCCAGCGGCAACAACAGCAGCGCCAGCAGCAGTAGGCGTTACACGCAAGGATGCATCGGAGGAATCCCAGGCAGGAGAGGACTCGTCAGAATTGCCAGTGACATGGCCTGCAGGACTATTGGCATTCCTGGGGAAGGAGGAAATTGACACTGAGGGAGTTGGTGGGGTGGTTTGCGTGAGCTTGGTTACAAGAGGAAGGGATTTACTGGTCAGTGGACTGCTTCCGCTGTCACCCAAAGTTTTTGAACTTGTCACTGACTTATTATGAATGCGCTGCAGGTGACGTATAAGGGAGGATGTTCCGAGGTGGGTAACGTCCTTACCCCTACTTATTACAGCTTGACAAAGGGAACACACGGCTTGACACCTGTTGTCCGCATTTCTGGTGAAATACCTCCACACCGAAGAGCTGATTTTTTTGGTATTTTCACCTGGCATGTCAACGGCCATATTCCTCCCACGGACAACAGGTGTCTCCCCGGGTGCCTGACTTAAACAAACCACCTCACCATCAGAATCCTCCTGGTCAATTTCCTCCCCAGCGCCAGCAACACCCATATCCTCCTCATCCTGGTGTACTTCAACACTGACATCTTCAATCTGACTATCAGGAACTGGACTGCGGGTGCTCCTTTCAGCACTTGCAGGGGGCGTGCAAATGGTGGAAGGCGCATGCTCTTCACGTCCAGTGTTGGGAAGGTCAGGCATCGCAACCGACACAATTGGACTCTCCTTGTGGATTTGGGATTTCGAAGAATGCACAGTTCTTTGCTGTGCTGCTTTTGCCAGCTTGAGTCTTTTCATTTTTCTAGCGAGAGGCTGAGTGCTTCCATCCTCATGTGAAGCTGAACCACTAGCCATGAACATAGGCCAGGGCCTCAGCCGTTCCTTGCCACTCCGTGTGGTAAATGGCATATTGGCAAGTTTACGCTTCTCCTCCGACAATTTTATTTTAGGTTTTGGAGTCCTTTTTTTACTGATATTTGGTGTTTTGGATTTGACATGCTCTGTACTATGACATTGGGCATCGGCCTTGGCAGACGACGTTGCTGGCATTTCATTGTCTCGGCCATGACTAGTGGCAGCAGCTTCAGCACGAGGTGGAAGTGGATCTTGATCTTTCCCTAATTTTGGAACCTCAACATTTTTGTTCTCCATATTTTAATAGGCACAACTAAAAGGCACCTCAGGTAAACAATGGAGATGGATGGATTGGATACTAGTATACAATTATGGACGGGCTGCCGAGTGCCGACACAGAGGTAGCCACAGCCGTGAACTACCGCACTGTACTGTGTCTGCTGCTAATATATAGACTGGTTGATAAAGAGATAGTATACTCGTAACTAGTATGTATGTATAAAGAAAGAAAAAAAAACCACGGTTAGGTGGTATATACAATTATGGACGGGCTGCCGAGTGCCGACACAGAGGTAGCCACAGCCGTGAACTACCGCACTGTACTGTGTCTGCTGCTAATATATAGACTGGTTGATAAAGAGATAGTATACTCGTAACTAGTATGTATGTATAAAGAAAGAAAAAAAAACCACGGTTAGGTGGTATATACAATTATGGACGGGCTGCCGAGTGCCGACACAGAGGTAGCCACAGCCGTGAACTACCGCACTGTACTGTGTCTGCTGCTAATATAGACTGGTTGATAAAGAGATAGTATACTCGTAACTAGTATGTATGTATAAAGAAAGAAAAAAAAACCACGGTTAGGTGGTATATACAATTATGGACGGGCTGCCGAGTGCCGACACAGAGGTAGCCACAGCCGTGAACTACCGCACTGTACTGTGTCTGCTGCTAATATATAGACTGGTTGATAAAGAGATAGTATACTCATAACTAGTATGTATGTATAAAGAAAGAAAAAAAAACCACGGTTAGGTGGTATATACAATTATGGACGGGCTGCCGAGTGCCGACACAGAGGTAGCCACAGCCGTGAACTACCGCACTGTACTGTGTCTGCTGCTAATATATAGACTGGTTGATAAAGAGATAGTATACTCGTAACTAGTATGTATGTATAAAGAAAGAAAAAAAAACCACGGTTAGGTGGTATATACAATTATGGACGGGCTGCCGAGTGCCGACACAGAGGTAGCCACAGCCGTGAACTACCGCACTGTACTGTGTCTGCTGCTAATATATAGACTGGTTGATAAAGAGATAGTATACTCGTAACTAGTATGTATGTATAAAGAAAGAAAAAAAAACCACGGTTAGGTGGTATATACAATTATGGACGGGCTGCCGAGTGCCGACACAGAGGTAGCCACAGCCGTGAACTACCGCACTGTATTGTGTCTGCTGCTAATATATAGACTGGTTGATAAAGAGATAGTATACTCGTAACTAGTATGTATGTATAAAGAAAGAAAAAAAAACCACGGTTAGGTGGTATATACAATTATGGACGGGCTGCCGAGTGCCGACACAGAGGTAGCCACAGCCGTGAACTACCGCACTGTACTGTGTCTGCTGCTAATATAGACTGGTTGATAAAGAGATAGTATACTCGTAACTAGTATGTATGTATAAAGAAAGAAAAAAAAACCACGGTTAGGTGGTATATACAATTATGGACGGGCTGCCGAGTGCCGACACAGAGGTAGCCACAGCCGTGAACTACCGCACTGTACTGTGTCTGCTGCTAATATAGACTGGTTGATAAAGAGATAGTATACTACTAATATTATATATACTGGTGGTCAGGTCACTGGTCACTAGTCACACTGGCAGTGGCACTCCTGCAGCAAAAGCAGTGGCGTAACTACTGCCCCCGCAGTCCTCGCGGTGGCTTGGGGGCGAGGGGCTGCGGGGGCGCCACTGATTACAGCAGACTGACATGCGGACGAACGTCCGCATGTCAGTCTGCTTTATTGGAGGGACACGGCGGGCGCAGCGTGTGCCTATCCTGTGTCCCTCCTGAGCCCTGCATCATCTCCGGCGGCCCGCGGGTCTAATAGGGGGAAGTGCCGTCCGTGAGCCAATTAGAGCTCACGGACGGCACTTCCCCCTATCAGACCCGCGGCCGCCGGAGATGATGCAGGACTCAGGAGGGACACAGGAGAGGCACACGCTGCGCCCGCCGTGTCCCTCCAAGTTCTCCAACAAGCGGCGGCTGCACTGCGGCATATCTGTCACGGGGGGGGAGAGAGGAGAGGGTGTCTGGCACCGGGGAATATATGGCCATTGGGGGGGGGATGTCAGGCACTAGGGGGGATATCCGGCACTGGGGCATATATGACACTGTGGGGGGGGGGCGGGGGATATCTGGCACTAGGGCATATCTGGCACTGGGGAAGGGGGGGGGGGGATATCTGGCACTGGGGCATATATGGCACTGGGGGGGGGGGGGGATATCTGGCACTAGGGCATATCGCACTGGGGGGGGGGGGGATGTCTGGCACTGGGGGGGATATCTGGCACTGGGGCATATATGGCACTGGGGGGGGGATATCTGGCACGGGGTGGATATGTGGCACTGGGGGGGGGGGGGGATATCTGGCACTGGGAGGGAATATCTGGCCCTGGGGCTTATATGGCACTGGGGGAGAATATCTGGCACTGGGGGGGAATATCTGTCACTGGGGATATATGGCACTCGGGGGGAATATATGGCACTGGCGGCATATCTGGCACTGGGGGAATATCTGGCACTGGGGGAATATCTGGCACTGGGGGCATATGTGGCACTGGGGGGGAATATATGGCACTGGCGGCATATCTGGCATGGGGGGAATATCTGGCACTGGGGGCATATGTGGCACTGGGGGGGAATATCTGGCACTGGGGGCATATCTGGCACTGGGGGGGTATATGTGTACCTGGCACATGGGGGGGGGGGGCTATATTTGGCACCGGGGGCATGTGAGTACCTGGCACCGTGGGGAAATATCTGGCACTGGGGACATATGTGGCACTGGGAGCACAGCCCTAGCAACAAGGACTACCTCCTAGCAACGAGCATGACACCCAGTGCATGAAACACCTGACAACGAGCATGACACCCAGTGCATGAAACACCTGGCAACGAGCATGACACCCAGTGCATGAAACCCCTGACAACGAGAAGGTAATTGAAAAGTAATTAGAAGCCTTACTGTAGGACTTAATGTGTAATGGGCATTACGGTGTGTGGCATAATGTATCACGGACATTGTGGTGTGTGTCATAATGTGTCACAGGCATTACGGTGTATGGTATACTATATCGCGGGCATTGTGATATGTGGTATAATGTCTCAGGGTCATTGCAGTGTGTGGCATAATGTATCACGGACATTGCGGTGTGTGTCATAATGTGTCAGGCATTACGGTGTGTGGTATACTATATCACGGGCATTGTGGTATGTGGTATAATGTCTCAGGGTCATTGCAGTGTGGCATAATACATAACGGGCATTGCGGTGTGTGGCATAGGGTATAACGGGCAGGGCATTGCGGTATGTGTCACAGGCATTACGGTGTATGGTATACTATATCACGGGCATTGTGGTATAATGTCTCAAGGTCATTGCGGTGTGTGTCATAATGTGTCACAGGCATTGTATGTGCTATAATGTATCAGGGGCATTGCAGTGTGTAGCATAATGTATAACGGGCATTGCGATTCCTGTCATAATGTGTCGGGGGCATTACGGTGTGTGGCATAATGTGTCGGGGGCATTACAGTGTGTGCATATTGTGTCATGTGCATTGTTGTGTGCGGCATAATGTCTAAGGGCCATTGCAGTATGTGGCATAATGTATACTGGGCATTACTATAAGGAGGAAAAATGACAAATAATGTAAGGGGCATGAATCAGGATTATTTTTCTTTCCTGTGGTGGCTAACGTCTGGGCGTGCAGGTTGCAAAACTGGGGTATAAGGTAGTCTTTTCCTGCAATACCACGCCCCTTTACGAGAAACCACGCCCATTCCAACAAAACCACGCCCCTTTTTTTGCAGCGCGCGCCGAAGGCGCGCGCATATTTGTCCCTTTCTTGCTCCCAGTTATGCAGCGGGGGGGGGGGGGGGGGGCGCCAAAAATTTTTTGGCTTGGGGGAGAAAAATTTCTAGTTACGCCACTGCGCAAAAGTGTGCACTGTTTAATTTTAATATAATATTATGTACTCCTGGCTCCTGCTATAACCTATAACTGGCACTGCAGTAGTGCTCCCCAGTCTCCCCCACAATTATAAGCTGTGTGAGCTGAGCAGTCAGACAGATATATAATATATATAGATGATGCAGCACACTGGCCTGAGCCTGAGCAGTGCACACAGATATGGTATGTGACTGACTGAGTCACTGTGTGTATCGCTTTTTTCAGGCAGAGAACGGATATATTAAATAAACTGCACTGTGTGTCTGGTGGTCACTCACTATATAATATATTATGTACTCCTGGCTCCTGCTATAACCTATAACTGGCACTGCAGTAGTGCTCCCCAGTCTCCCCCACAATTATAAGCTGTGTGAGCTGAGCAGTCAGACAGATATATATAATATTATATATAGATAATAGATGATGCAGCACACTGGCCTGAGCCTGAGCAGTGCACACAGATATGGTATGTGACTGAGTCACTGTGTGCTGTGTATCGCTTTTTTCAGGCAGAGAACGGATTATAAATAAAACTGGTGGTCACTATCAGCAAAACTCTGCACTGTACTGAGTACTCCTAATGCTCCCCAAAATTAGTAAATCAAGTGTCTCTCTAATCTATTCTAAACGGAGAGGACGCCAGCCACGTCCTCTCCCTATCAATCTCAATGCACGTGTGAAAATGGCGGCGACGCGCGGCTCCTTATATAGAATCCGAGCCTCGCGAGAATCCGACAGCGTCATGATGACGTTCGGGCGCGCTCGGGTTAACCGAGCAAGGCGGGAAGATCCGAGTCGCTCGGACCCGTGAAAAAAAACATGAAGTTCTGGCGGGTTCGGATTCAGAGAAACCGAACCCGCTCATCTCTACTGAAAATGAGTGTAAATTATGGTTTTTGAGGTTAATAATACTTTGGGATCAAAATGACCCCCAAATTCTATGATTTAAGCTGTTTTTTAGTGTTTTTTGAAAAAAACACCCGAATCCAAAACACACCCGAATCCGACAAAAAAAATTCGGTGAGGTTTTGCCAAAACGCGGTCGAACCCAAAACACGGCCGCGGAACCGAACCCAAAACCAAAACACAAAACCCGAAAAATTTCCGGCGCTCATCTCTAGTCATAAGGAGGGTGCGGGTGACTCTGCAGTGACAGGAGACTGGTGCTGCAGTGTGACATTATACTGCGGTGCCGGGCTCATTATTATTTTATTATTATTATCCTTTATTTATATGGCGCCACAAGGGATCCGCAGCGCCCATTACACAGTACATAATAAAATGAGCAAACAAGAAAACCGCCCTTACAGAACAGGACAAAATAGGACAGGTATAGAAAACCCGGGGTCAGGTGCCATCAAAGGGAGTATGGAGTATAAGATAGTGTAAGTAAGAAAAGGAACATGAGGAAAGAAGTCCCTGCTCTTGTGAGCTTACAATCTAAAAGGTGAGGGGCTAACAGAGCAGAGTGACACAGACAGGGTAGACAGTAGAAATAGACAAGAGGGTTAGGAGGAGAGTTGGCTGGGTTTGGTGAAGACGTGGGTCTTGAGAGCCCGTTTGAAGTTCTGTAGAGAGGTGGAGAGTCTGATGGGGAGAGGTAGAGAAATCCATATAGGGAGCAGCACATGAGAAATCTTGGAGGTAGGAGTGGGAGGAGGTAATCAGTAGGCAGGAAAGACGTCGTGCATTAGCAGAGAGAAGAGGACGGGTGGGAGAGTAAAGGGAGATAAGGTCAGAGATGTAGATGGGAGAGGAGTGGGTGAGGGCTTTGTAAGTGAGTGTGAGAAGCTTGAATTAGATTCTGAAAGGGAAGGGGAGCCAGTGAAGGTCTAGTAAGAGAGGAGAGGTGGACGTAGTGCGTTTGGTGGGGAAGATGAGCCGGGCAGCAGCATTGAGTATAGGTTGGAGTGGAGAGAGGTAGGTGTCAGGGAGGCCATACAGGAGGAGATTACAGTAGTCCAGTCTGGAGATGACCAGTGAGTGGATAAGAGTCTTAGTAGCATCCTGGGTGAGAAAGGATCTGATCCTGGAGATGTGACACTAGGATGTGACACTCATGACACTGAGATGGAGCAGAGAGTGCAGGAACCTGGTGCACACTTGTCCAATTCTCGGGAGATCGACTCCTGACTGACCGGTTTGACCGACATTGGACAAGTGTGTACCCTCTGCCGACTGAGCCGCACACCCAATCGTGGTCGCCTGTTGTTTTGTTCCTCGTATTTTTAAACTAGGGCTAGCTCCAAGAGCCTGGTGCTGATTCATTCAATATGGGGCACCCCTACATCTTTTGTTCCCCCTCTTTACCATTCTAATTAATTAAATTCTTCATTAATAAAACCCCCGTCCTCCGCAGCCGAATGTATGTTTTCCAGCAGCTTGTTTCAGCAGATGCAGATTGGTTGTCTGCTGAGCAGAGGCGTAACTAGGGTTTTCGGAGCGCAGGGCAAGATGGAAAATGCCCCCCTCACCCCCCAAAAAGGGCGTGGTCACGCACCAGAAGGGGTGTGGCCACGCACCAGAAGGGGTGTGGCCACTGAAAATGGCCCACAGTGCCAGTTACAATGCCCCACAGTGCCAGTTACATTGCCCCACAGTGCCAGTTACATTGCCCCACAGTGCCAGTTACATTGCCCCACAGTGCCGGATACATGCCCCACAGTGCCAGATACATGCCCCACAGTGCCAGATACATGCCCCACAGTGCCAGTTACATTGCCCCACAGTGCCGGATACATGCCCCACAGTGCCAGATACATGCCCCACAGTTCCAGTTACATGCCCCACAGTGCCAGGTACATTGCCCCACAGTGCCAGTTACATTGCCCCACAGTGCCAGATACATTGCCCCACAGTGCCAGTTACATTGCCCTACAGTGCCAGATACATGCCCCACAGTGCCAGTTACATTGCCCCACAGTGCCAGTTACATGCCCCACAGTGCCAGATACATGCCCCACAGTGCCACTTACATTGCCCCACAGTGCCACTTACATTGCCCCACAGTGCCAGATACATGCCCCACAGTGCCAGTTACATTGCCCCACAGTGCCACTTACATTGCCCCACAGTGCCAGATACATGCCCCACAGTGCCAGATACATGCCCCACAGTGCCAGATACATGCCCCACAGTGCCAGTTACAAGACTCTCCTGCTCCCCCCCCCGGTCAGTCACTCACCGCTGCGGCGCTATCACTCTGCTATGTGAGGGGAGGAGAGCGCAGCGCCTCTCCTGCCCCTCACCGCTCCAGGTCTCCGGCGGCGGCTGTGTGGCGCCGGTTCGCTAGCCAATCAGAGCTCGCGGACCGGCAGCCAATCAGGAGCCGGTCCGCAAGCACTGATTGGCTAACGCCGCCGGAGACCGGACACACGCAGCGCTGCTGGCAGCGACGGTGAGGGGAGGGAGAGACGCTGCGCTCTCCTCCCCTCACATTTCGACGTGACGGGGGCGAGTGGGGCATGATGCCCTGGCCGCTGGTGGCGCCCCCCTCTCTTGGGCCTGCCAAGGCGCCCAGGGCACATGCCCCACTCGCCCTACCCTAGTTACACCTCTGCTGCTGAGAAATTGGACACATGTGTAGCGAGGATTGGATGTAGAATCTGTGACCAAGTCTGCAGTAGGATTGTATAAACAGTCAGATCTGCTGAGGATTGAACACGTGTGTACCCAGCTTAAGAGTCTCCAGGGGTAGCCCAACATTTCCGGGGATGCTGGGCACAGTGGCAGATCTAGACTTTTCTTTTAGGGGAGGTGGTTTACTGTTTAGCCCAGACTCCTCCCCTTTCCAGTCATGACTCCTCCCCCTTTCCAGTTCCAACCCCTCCCCTTTCCAGTCCCGAGTCCGCCCCCCCTCTCCGTAATCCACCCACAACTTGGGAACAAACTGACTCTGAGTTAAGACCAATTGTCATTACATGCCAACGTGATCTTTATTAGCAAGTTGTTCACTGACTGCTACCACATCTCTGCAAATGCCGGCCCTCATCCCAAGTCACTGACTTAAATCACTTAATAAACTATCCCGAGTGCAGCAATGTATATCACTGCAGTGGCAAACCCAGGATTTCTAAAGGGAGGTTTCCAAATGTAATCCACAATCTCCCACTCTGCTGAACATGGCATACAGCATTAATATTTAACACTATAGATGGTCTATAGCACAGGTTCTCAAACTCGGTCCTCAGGACCCCACACGGTGCATGTTTTGCAGGTCTCCTCACACTATCGCAAGTGAAATAATTAGTTCCACCTGTGGACCTTTTAAAATGTGTCAGTGAGTAATTGATACACATGTGCACTTGCTGGGTTACCTGCAAAACATGCACTGTGTGGGGTCCTGAGGACCGAGTTTGAGAACCACTGGTCTATAGTATAGACTATATCAAATATATTTAAAGAACATAAATAAGTAGCCAGGAAAAGGTTAAATATACGATAATAAATAAATATACAAATATAATGGAACCATTTTGAATGTATTGTTCTTATCTGACATGTACACCTTGAAAACAAGGCTTTGAACCCCGAAACGTTGGTTATTCTGTAAATGTAATTACGCAAATATACAGTGCATCCGGAAAGTATTCACAGCGCTTCACTTTTTCCACATTTTGTTATGTTACGGCCTTATTCCAAAATGGAATAAATTAATTTTTCCCCTCAAAATTCTACACACAATACCCCATAATGACGTGAGATTTTTGCTAACTTATTAAAAATACAAAACTAAGAAATCACATGCACATAAGTATTCACAGCCTTTGCTCAGTACTTTGTTGATGCACCTTTGGCAGCAATTACAGCCTCAAGTCTTTTTGAATATGATGCCACAAGCTTGGCACACATCTTTGGGCAGTTTCGCCCATTCCTCTTTGCAGCACTTCTCAAGCTCCATCAGGTTGGATGGGAAGCCTCGGTGTACAGCCATTTTCAGATCTCTCCAGAGATGTTCAATCGGATTCAAGTCTGGGCTCAGGATGGGCCACTCAAGGACATTCACAGAGTTGTCCTGAAGCCACTCCTTTGATATCTTGGCTGTGTGCTTGCGGTCGTTGTCCTGCTCAAAGATGAACCGTTGCCCCAGTCTAAGGTCAAGTGCGCTCTGGAGCAGGTTTTCATCCAGGATGTCTCTGTACATTGCTGCATTCATCTTCCCCTCTATCCTAACTAGTATCCCAGTTCCTGCCGCTGAAAACATCCCCACATCATGATGCTGCCACCACCATGCTTCACTGTAGGGATGGTATTGGCCTGGTGATGAGCGGTGCCTGGTTTCCTCCAAACATGACGCCTGGCATTCACGCCAAAGAGTTCAATCTTTGTCTCCTCAGACCAGAGAATTTTGTTTCTCATGGTCTGAGAGTCCTTCAGGTTCATTTTGGCAAACTCCAGGTGGGCTGCCATGTGATTTTACTAAGGAGTGGCTTCCATCTGGCCACTCTATTATACAGGCCTGATTGGTGGATTGCTGCAGAGATGATTGTCCTTCTGGAAGGCTCTCCTCTCTCCACAGAGGTATGCTGTAGCTCTGACAGAGTGACCATCGGGTTCTTGGTCACTTTCCTGACTAGGGCCCTTCTCCCCCAATCGCCCAGTTTAGAAAGCCGGCCAGCTCTAGGAACAGTCCTGGTGGTTCTGAACGTCTTTCATTTACGGATGATGGAGGCCACTGTGCTCATTGGGACCTTCAAAGCAGCAGATACTTTTCTGTACCCTTCCCCAGATTTGTGCCTCGAGACAATCCTCTCTAAAAGGTCTACAGACAATTCCTTTGACTTCATGCTTGGTTTGTGCTCAGACATGCACTGTCAAGTGTGGAACCTTATATAGACAGGTGTGTGCCTTTCCAAGTCATGTCCAATCAACTGAATTTACCACAGGTGGACTCCAATTAAGCTGTAGGAACATCTCAAGGATGATCAGTGGAAACAGGATGCACCTGAGATCAATTTTGAGCTTCATGGCAAAGGCTGTGAATACTTATGTACAGAGCCGGCCCTAACCAATATGATGCTCTAGGCAAGATTTTGGCTGGTGCCCCCTAGCACCACCGCTGGTTCCGCCTCTGACCTTGCACCTCTTTCCCAGCACCATCACCCCTCACCCATAGCAGTCCTTATTTTGGTGTTTGTACCCCCTATATTTTAAATAGGAACAGTTCGCACATTTGGCGCACAGCACAAAAAGGGGTGTGTTTTTGCTGGCAAGGGGCATGGCCACACAATAGTAACCCCAATTCCAATTACGCCACACAGTACTGCAACTTTATTCACATTTAATCATGTGATAGTGTCCATAAACGCGGGAGGGTCTGAAGAAACGGGGGAGTGTCTGGGCGAACGCTGGGTGTGTTTGTGACGTCAAACTAGGAACGAAACTGACTGAACTGATCGCAGTGGCAGAGTAAGTCTCGAGCTACTCAGAAACTGCAAAGAAATTTCTATTCGCAATTCTGCTAATCTTTCGTTCGCAATTCTGCAAAGCTAAGATTCACTCCCAGTAGGCGGCGGCTTAGCGTGTGCAAAGCTTCTAAAAGCAGCTAGCGAGCGAACAACTCGGAATGAGGGCCAATGTCCCTTACACATATGCCGCACATTATTAATGCCCTTATACACATAACGACACACATAGTACCCCCTACACATTTGCTGCACATTATTAGTGCCCCTATACACATAATGACACACATACAGTAGCACCTTGTTACACATATGCCGCACATTATTAATGCCCTTATACAAATAATGACACACATAGTGTCCCTTACACATATGTTGCACATTATTAATGCATTTTTACATGACACACATAATGCTCCTTACACATATTCCGAACACTACTGCACAACCAACCCACTCACATGCACACAGCACTCACACTACCACTAACACTGTGACCTCTGCCTCTGCTTGGATACAGATGTGTCCTCATAAATCTTGCCTCAATGCTAACGTCGGGCACTTTCTTTATGGAAATGCATCTTATTTGCATGGTTATGTGGCTAGGATGCACAAGCAGCTTCTGCTGATTAAAATGTTATGCGGCATGCCTATATACTGTGTGAGACTGTGGCTGTATCTGCATATGAAATGCTACACACAGAATATAGGCATGCCGCATATCATTTTAATCAGTAGAAGCTGCTGATGCCCCTAGACATATCAAATGCCCTAGGCAATTGCCTAGTTTGCCTATGCCTATGGCCGGCTCTGCTTATGTACATATGATTTCTTAGTTTTTTATTTTTAATAAATTTGCAAACATTTTTCACGTTGTCATTATGAGGTATTGTGTGTAGAATTTTGAGGGAAAAGAAGATTATTCCATTTTGAAGTAAGGCTGTAACATAAAAAAATGTGGAAAAAGTGAAGCGCTGTGAATAGTTTCCGGATGCACTGTACTTATGATTGAAAAGCCGTGGAGGGCTGCTGAATATTCTTTGACTATACTATATATATATAACTCCAGTGCAGATGTATTTTAATTCTTTGTAGGGTGAGCCCTGGGGATACCATCAGCACCCCCCTTACAGCTCCAGCTACAAGCCATTCACCTGCAACCCACACATGATAACACAACTAAGCCATGGCATTGCACTAGTACAGTGGCAGTGGCACCTTCAGGTGATAGCCATCCACATTGGCAGACCTGGCCAGGGAAGCTGGTTACCACCCCAGGCCAGAGCTTGGCCGCACAGCTGACAATCAATAGACAGTGGGGAGCTCTTACCTCCATCTGAGTAGGTCTCCATTCTGTAGCCATCCTGCAGACCATTCGTCCAGGTGCCCTCGTACTTGGCCCCATTGCCTGTGCACTCCCAGTCCCCGTAGCACCCATTAAAGCCATTGGTCCACTCACCCCGGTACAGCCACTTACCCTTGCTCTCTACCCCTGGTGCCCTGGTAGGTGTTACCGCAGGGCCAGGTCGGTGTAAACGCCCAGCACCTCGAAGCCATGCGACCAGGAGCCGGTGTACTCACCCTGCCTCTTGAGACCCATGCAGATGCCGTGCCCGTGAGCCTTGCCTTCCTCCCAGCCGCCACTGTACGTGCCGCCATCATCGAAGTGACCGCCTATCATTCAGGGGAGCTGTGTCAGGGCTGGCACTCCCGGCACAGGTGACTCTCCGAGCGGTGCAGCAGCTCCTGTGTGCCGGCGGTAGCATGCAATATCTTCCCGTGTCCAGGCACGGCATGCATCCCACTCACAGCTCCGAGCACCCAGCCAATCCCAGGCCAACCCACTAGCATCATCTCCACTCACAACGCCTCCCGCACTTACTAATACAGGGCTGAGCGGGGTCCCAGAGAGTCCACGTTGGGCTGAAACAGCGTGATAGGGCTGCGCTTAGAGTTGTCCCGGGTCAACAGCAAGTTGGCAGGGCTGGGGCTGTGTGTTACGGGGGGGGGGGGGGGGGGGGGGCGACCGCCCTGATCGCCCCCTTCTAAATCCACCACTGGTTGGGCGGTCCCCCAGACTGATGTAGAATGAGGGGCCCTTTCTGTGAGGCCATGCTCCTTTTCAGACCAAGGCACGCGCATTTTTAACTTTTAAGTGTCTTGATTGTTCAGCTCCCCCATTCCAAGAATCCACTACAATATTATATTGTATTATCTATTAATTTATTCATTCATATATATATATGGTTCCAACAACGTCCTTATCCTGCTCCAATCAAGAGAACTCACTAGGCAGCTGCTATTCACACAGAGTTCTCTGTTAGAAGGACTATAATACCCCTTTCACACCGCACAAATAACCCGGTATCGACCCGACATATTGCCGGGTCGACACGGGTCGGCGTGCGGTGTGAAAGGGGCATAGCCGAAATCGCGGGTCGCCTGACCCGGCAATTCAACCCGGGAATAAAGCAGTGTTATACCCGGGCTGAATACCGGGTCAGTGGCTGCGTAAACGGGCTCCCGGGTCGATGCATCCCGGGACCCATTTACTACAGCAGGGAGAGGCGGCGCGGAGATGATCTCATCTCCCAGCTCCACCTCCGCCGCCGGCTCCGCCCCCCGCTGCTATGGCAACCCGCCCGGCATATTGCCGGGTCGGCAAAGCCTGCAGCAGCTGCCAATGCCGGATCCCACCCGGGAAGGACCCGTTTCCAATTCCCGGGTGGGATCTGGCATTGGCGGTGTGAAAGGGGTATTAGTAACAATGATGGGAAGGTCGGGAATAGAGCGCTAATCTGACACACTGTTCAGCTAGTCTAACTTGTTTAAAGCTGGATTTGTGTATACTTTTCCTTACACAGAAATATAAAAATCTGTTGACACACTTATAAAAGCATAATACAATTTATTATAAAATTAGTACAATACTAGTACATTTCTAAATAAACAAATCGGTACTCAGGATTCCACTACTGTATGTGGATGGTTCACTCTTCATGTGAGTGTAGAATTCATAGTGGTCAAGTAGATTTAGAACACATATTTATTATTAAACTTCCATTATTAGCCGCAAAAGGGGGGATTGCACTGCACACCCTATTTTTAAACATAATAAGAGGTGCTACCATGCTGAGGCTTCTAGTACCACACAGTAAAAAGAAAAATGTCGATGCACACTCTAAGCAAGAATACTGATAGTCAAGATCATTTTGATAAGATCTTAGAATTAGCATGAAGTATAAGTGAAGTTATTAGCACACATTTGCCCAAAACTGCCCCATCCACCACGTCCAGGCGAGCTTCATAAGATGGGTCCCTAACATCCCTAATACTAACACATCATTCAATTTATCAAGATCTCGCCTTTAAATAGAGCCCATTCTAATATGTTGTCAGAAATATAGGAACCTGTGCTAATTAAAAGCACCTAAGGGTAGATGGAGGGGGTGATAATACAAAATGAAGAAAGGCTCACCTTCAGCTGTAGTATTTGGGATGTTAGTTTTAGGGATGTTAGGGACACATTTAATAAAGTTCACCAGGACGTGGTAGATGGGCTCACAATTTGGCCAAATTTGTGCTAAGAACTTCACTTATTAACTTCATGTTAATTGTAATTATTTTAAATATAATTTTTTTTTTAGTGTGCACTTCCATTATCATCAGTGCCTTCAATGGCGATAAATGCGATCGGTTTAGTACAGCAGACTTGACTCTTTATTGATGTAACATGAAAATTATAAATTCATTATCTATTGCTACAAGACATAACAATAAGCGCTGTTAAAACTTTGCTTAAATGGCAATCACCGCTGTCACGTCACGGTCAGGGCCGTCTTTTCGGATGGGCTCAATGGGCTCTTGCCATGGGGCCCCAGGAGTAAAAGGGTCCTAGGCTGATAGCTGAGTGTCTCCTCTTTCCAGGGGTACCAGATTTTTGAAAATCGGCCCTGGGGAACCAGAGATATCAGACTTCAAAGCAGTGGTCCCCATCCAAGCCTGTTAATTGTTCTTCCCAGCCAGATATCTCGGTTTCTGTTTGACTTAGAGTTTTTATGAGGATATACTCCAAAAGCTGGGACTCTCCCCTTTCAGTGGACACTGGCAGCTTGTCTCTACTATGCCCAGAACCAGAGATATCAGCCTTCAAGCAGCTGGTCCCTGCTCCAGCTCCACACGCCTAATACGCAGTTTTATATTTTTGTTGGTAGATTGCTCTGGCTCCTGAACTCTGATCCCCAAGTCCCCAGAACCTTCTGAAAGGTGTCCCCAGTACCTCCTGAAAGGTGTCCCCAGTACCTCCTGACAGGTGTCCCCAGTACCTCCTGAAAGGTGTCCCCAGTACCTCCTGAAAGGTGTCCCCAGTACCTCCTGATAGGTGTCCCCAGTACCTCCTGAAAGGTGGGACTCTCTAGTTTTTTTTTTTCCCATTAAAGCTAAGAAATCTATTTCCAGGAACTGGATATATCTGCAGTAAAGCAAGCTGCCCTGACCCCCGGGAAAATGATGAATATTAAGCCCACTCCACTATCCACCCCTCCCCTGTGTATTAAACACCCCCTACTACCCTGGAAGTCATGTACTGGGGCCCCTTCATTCAGCACAATGCCCCCTTCTACAGTTTAGCGTTCTCCTTCCCGCCCCATTTGTGCAGTAAAGGAGTAATTAGCAGAAATTATTTCTCCAGGTCCTACATGCTGAGCGTAAGATAGAACACCCCCTATCCCCCGCGGAACATCAAAGCTGCCGCTGATAGCACCCCCCACCCCTTCCGCTGATGGGTGGGTAGGGGCCCCAGTGCATTGCTGTGTCCAGGGGCCTACACTGCTGTTAAGACGGCTCTGGTCACGGTACCGACTGATTTAAGTCTCACTAGGGGAACATCTCCATGGAAACAGTGTACAAAGTGCTTGAGTTGACATTTCACCTGTCAATCTTACCAGACGGATCCTATTGGTTTAGCCGCAGTAATATAGGATAATATCTTGAACTGGGTATAAAAATATTCTCTCCTCATGCACAGAAATCAAATTTTAATTTTGCGCAATTTGTGGAGAATTCATTTTATAGTACACAAATCTGACACACAATTTCCGGCAGTATGCAGCACTCACGGTACCACCCCATAGGGCTGCATATATAAACAAGCGAGTTCCCGGGTGAGGACAGTTTGCCAGGTGGGCAGATTGCTGTGCAGTTTCTGTCGTTTCAACGGTGTTGCGCGGTTAATTGGATTGACCCCTAAATGATTTCCGGGGAAATTAAAGGCTGTGCGTTCTACCAACCTTATAAATGGTCCCTCTACAACCCTTTGCGGGTAATTCTGAGTTGATCGCAGCAGCAAGTTTGTTAGCAGTTGGGCAAAACCATGGCCCTCATTCCGAGTTGTTCGCTCGTAAGATTTTTTCGCAACGGAGCGATTAGTCGCAAACTGCGCATGCGCAACATTCGCAGTGCGCCTGCGCCAAGTAAATTTGCAAAAAAGTTTGGTATTTTACCCACGGCCTAACGAAGAAATTTCATCGTTCTGGTGATCGGAGTGTGATTGACAGGAAGTGGGTGTTGCTGAGCGGAAACTGGCCGTTTTATGGGTGTGAGCGAAAAAACGCTGGCGTTTCTGGGAAAAACGCGGGAGTGTCTGAAGAAACGGGGGAGTGTCTGGGCGAACGCTGGGTGTGTTTGTGACGTCAAACCAGGAACGAAACTGACTGAACTGATTGCAGTGGAAGAGTAAGTCTCGAGCTACTCAGAAACCGCTAAGAAATTTCTATTCGCAATTCTGCTAATCTTTCGTTCGCAATTCTGCTAAGCTAAGATACACTCCCAGTAGGCGGCGGCTTAGCGTGTGCAATGCTGCTAAAAGCAGCTAATGAGCGAACAACTCGGAATGAGGGCCCATGTGCACTGCAGGCGGAGGCAGATATAACATGTGCAGAGAGAGTTAGATTTGGGTGGGTTATTTTGTTTCTGTGCAGGGTAAATACTGGCTGCTTTATTTTTACGCTGCAATTTAGATTTCAGTTTGAATACACCCCACCCAAATCTAACTCTCTCTGCACATGTTACATCTGCACCCCCCCCCCCCCCCCCCCTGCAGTGCACATGGTTTTGCCCAACTGCTAACAAAATTGCTGCTGCGATCAACTCAGAATTAGGCCCTTTATCTCAACTAAATAACCCTATCCTGCAAATTGTCCCTTTACGTCAGCGCAAAAGTAGGCGTAAAGGTGGGCGGATAATGGGTGGGGTTTAGGCAGATATGGGAGTGTCTTGTTTCGCCCATTTAGAAATGTTAGGATGTAATCTACTTTTTCTCTGGTAGAAATATGCCCCAACCTCACCATAAAGGGGCATTTGCCCGGTGTTTTCCACTTCTGTGCCCAATAAAGAAAAAACCTCTCCACCTGTATACCTAAAAATAATTGTAGTACGTTCTAATGCGCGGCTCTTTGTGATTGTAGCTTATACCGTGAATCCTTGGCAGGGAAAGTCTCTGAGCAGGAAACTCGCTGCCCTCTCAGGGAATTTTACCTCAGATAAAGTCATTCCAGGAACTTTGGAAACATTTGAATAAAACTGGGTTTAACGATGCCGCTCTATACTAAATGAATGGAGATAAAATTCTTGGGATACTTAAGGCTTGTTTATGTAACAGCAGCCTATGTCACGTGAACAGGGCTGCCATCAGAAATTGTGGGGCCCAGGTCTGACAAAAGAGACAGGTCTCCTCTACCCCCCAAAAAAATATTCTGCCGCGCCGCCTCACCCCTGTGTGATGTCATACATTGTGATCTTACATATAGGTGGAGTGTTGCGGAACTACAGGAATGGTTCACAGAGAGCTGATGCGCAGTTGAAGGCTTGTTTTTTTTAAGAAGGCCTCCCTGTGCATCAGCAACTCTGTTGCTAGGAGCCAGGGGTAGGCCTCCTTCTCTCTGTTTTATGCTATAAATGCAAGTGTGGTTTGAAATATTTACATGAATTTTAAAGTCGATTGAGTTACCTAGTGTGTGTGTGTGTGTGTGTGTGTGTGTGGAATTGTAAGTGTCTGCTTCACAGCAAAAGTTGGATGGAGACCCAGCGAGGCTGCTTCAGCCTCCTGGGAATCCCCAAAATGGAGCGTGTTCAGAAGTGGTAATTTGAGACCAGATTCTGGCCTAGAGTGAAGCTGCCCCCATGCATCTGGACCAAAGCAGCGACTGCACCTTCTAGAAAACCTTTATTTCCACCACTGAACTCGCCCTTGGTGCTTCACTCTAGATCCGCAGGATCCCAATGGAATCTGCAGGCACAAATGAGTAAAGAGTACCATCAATGTTGGGACCTATTTATGATAACTTGTGAAAATTGCCCAACAAGCTGTTTTTATGGGGCCCAGAGAGCGTGTGCCCCAGGCTTCCCTCTCTCATGGGGCCCCCCAGACCAGGCTGGGTATATATTAATCCTAGAAACCTGCATTACCACTCAACGTGATGGCTGACCCATTATACACTGCAGTAACCCCTCTGATTTGTCAGCCTAACACAATGATACATATCTAATATGGTCATGGAACCCCCATACAAGGTGTACATAATGCTGCTATCTCATCTCTATAGCCAGGGGTGTGTTCTATAGCCAAGGGTGGGCTGGGCAGGGGGACAGGGTGGCAGATGCCCCCACTACATAATGCTCTGCTCCCAAAATTCTCACCTACGGACCTTTGAACAAGACCCCTGCTACCCACTACATAATGCTCTGCTCCCAAACTTCCCACTTACAGACCCTACAACATGATCCATTCTACCTGGTCCATAATGCTCTGCTCCTGAACTTCCCACTTACAAACAGCATGACTTCTTTCACCCGGTACATAATGCTCTGCTCCCAAACATCTCACAGACCCCAAAACATGAACCCCCATACATAATGCTCAGATCCCCAAATCCCCACTTACAAACTCCCCAGAACGACTTCTTCCACCTGGTACATAATGCTCTACTACTGATCCTCCCGCTTAAAGACCCTCCAATATGACCTCTCCCTCATGGTACACAATGCTCTGCTTCTGACCTTCACCCTTGCAGACGCTTCAACATGACCCTACCCACCTGTACCATAATGCTCTACTCTCAAACCTTCCACTTACAGACCCTTCAACATGACTCCTTCACCTGTTACATAATGCTCTGCTCTTACAGACATTCCAACAAGACCCCTCCCACCTGGTACATAATGATCTGCTTTCAAACTTCCCACTAATAGACCTTCCAACATGTCTCTTCCCATCTGGTACATAATGTTCTGCTTCTGGACTTCTCACTTAACACCCTCCAACATGACCCTGTCCACCTGGTACATAATGCACTGTTCCCAAACATTTCACTTATAGACCCTCCAAAATGAACTTTTCCACCAGGTACATACTGCTCTGCTCCTGGACTTCCTTCTTGCAGACCTTCTAACATGACCCCTCCCACCCGATACATAATGCTCTGCTTCCAAACCTTCCAACTTACAGACCGTTCATGATGACCCCTTCCACCCTGATACATACATAATTCTTTTCTCCTGGACTTCCCACTTACAGACCCTCCATGATGACCACTTCCACCCTGGAACATAACATAATACTCTGCTCCTGGACTTCCCACTTACAGACTCTCCAGGATGACCCCTTTCACCCTGGTACATACATATTGCTCTGCACCTGGACATCCCACTTACCGACCCTCCATGATGACCCCTTCCACCCTGGTACATACATAATGCTCTTCTCCTGGACTTCCGATTTACAGACCCTCCATGATGACCCCTTCCATCCTGGAACATAACATAATGCTCTGCTCCCGGACTTCCCACTTACAGACCCTCTTCCACCCTAGTAAATACATAATGCTCTGCTCCTGGACTTCCCACTTACAGACCCTCCAGGATGACCTCTTCCACCCTAGTAAATACATAATGCTCTGCTCCTGGACTTCCCACTTACAGACCCTCTAGGATGACCCCTTCCACCCTAGTACATACATAATGCTCTGCTCCTGGACTTCCCACTTACAGACCCTCCATGATGACCCCTTCCACCCTGGGACATAACATAATGCTCTGCTCCTAGACTTCCCACTTACAGACCCTCCATGATGACCCCTTCCACCCTGGAACATAACATAATGCTCTGCTCCTAGACTTCCCACTTACAGACCTTCTTCTACCCTAGTACATACATAATGCTCTGCTCCTGGAATTCCCACTTACAGACCCTCCAGGATGACCTCTTCCACCCTAGTAAATACATAATGCTCTGCTCCTGGACTTCCCACTTACAGACCTTCCAGGATGACCTCTTCCACCCTAGTACATACATAATGCTCTGCTCCTAGACTTCCCACTTACAGACCCTCCAGGATGACCTCTTCCACCCTAGTACATACATAATGCTCTGCTCCTGGACTTCCCACTTACAGACCCTCCAGGATGACCCCTTTCACCCTGGTACATACATAATGCTCTGCACCTGGACATCTCACTTACCGACCCTCCATGATGACCCCTTCCACCCTGGAACATAACATAATGCTCTGCTACTAGACTTCCCACTTACATAACCTCCAGGATGACCTCTTCCACCCTAGTACATACATCATGCTTTGCTCCTGGACTTCCCACTTACAGACCCTCCAGGATGACCCCTTCCACCCTAGTACATACATAATGCTCTGCTCCTGGACTTCCCACTTACAGACCCTCCATGATGACCCCTTCCACCCTGGAACATAACATAATGCTCTGCTCCTAGACTTCCCACTTACAGACCCTCCAGGATGACCCCTTCCACCCTGGAACATAACATAATGCTCTGCTCCTAGACTTCCCACTTACAGACCCTCCATGATGACCCCTTCCACCCTGGAACATAACATAATGCTCTGCTCCAAACTTCCCATTTACAAACCCTCTTCACCCTAGTACATACATAATGCTCTGCTCCTGGACTTCCCACTTACAGACCCTCCAGGATGACCCCTTCCACCCTAGTACATACATAATGCTCTGCTCCTGGACTTCCCACTTACAGACCCTCCATGATGACCCCTCCACCCTGGTACATACATAATGCTCCGCTCCTAGACTTCCCACTTACAGACCCTCCATGATGACCCCTTCCATCCTGGAACATAACATAATGCTCTGCTCCCGGACTTCCCACTTACAGACCCTCTTCTGCCCTAGTAAATACATAATGCTCTGCTGCTGGACTTCCCACTTACAGACCCTCCATGATGACCTCTTCCACCCTAGTACATACAAAATGCTCTGCTCCTGGACTTCCCACTTACAGACCCTCCAGGATGACCTCTTCCACCCTAGTACATACATAATGCTCTGCTCCTGGAATTCTCACTTACAGACCCTCCAGGATGAGCCCTTCCACCCTGGAACATAACATAATGCTCTGCTCCTAGACTTCCCACTTACAGACCCTCCAGGATGACCCCTTCCACCCTGGAACATAACATAATGCTCTGCTCCTGGACTTCCCACTTACAGACCCTCCAGGATGACCCCTTCCACCCTGGAACATAACATAATGCTCTGCTCCTAAACTTCCCACATACAGACCCTCTTCCACCCTAGTAAATACATAATGCTCTGCTCCTGGACTTCCCACTTACAGACCCTCCAGGATGACCCCTCCCACCCTAGTACATACATAATGCTCTGCTCCTGGACTTCCCACTTACAGACCCTCTAGGATGACCCCTTCCACCCTAGTACATACATAATGCTCTGCTCCTGGACTTCCCACTTACAGACCCTCCATGATGACCCCTTCCACCCTGGAACATAACATAATGCTCTGCTCCCGGACTTCCCACTTACAGACCCTCTTCCACCCTAGTAAATACATAGTGCTCTGCTCCTGGACTTCCCACTTACAGACCCTCCAGGATGACCTCTTCCACCCTAGTATATACATAATGCTCTGCTCCTGGACTTCCCACTTACAGACCCTCCATGATGACCCCTTCCACCCTGGAACATAACATAATGCTCTGCTCCTAGACTTCCACTTACAGACCTTCTTCTACCCTAGTACATACATAATGCTCTGCTCCTGGACTTCCCACTTACAGACCCTCCAGGATGACCTCTTCCACCCTAAATACATAATGCTCTGCTCCTAGACTTCCCACTTACAGACCCTCCAGGATGACCTCTTCCACCCTAGTACATACATAATGCTCTTCTCCTGGACTTCTCACTTACAGACCCTCCAGGATGACCCCTTCCACCCTGGAACATAACATAATGCTCTGCTCCCAGACTTCCCACTTACAGACCCTCCAGGATGACCCCTTTCACCCTGGTACATACATAATGCTCTGCACCTGGACATCCCACTTACCGACCCTCCATGATGACCCCTTCCACCCTGGAACATAACATAATGCTCTGCTCCTAGACTTCCCACTTACCGACCCTCCAGGATGACCCCTTCCACCCTAGTACATACATAATGCTCTGCTCCTGGACTTCCCACTTACAGACCCTCCATGATGACCCCTTCCACCCTGGAACATAACATAATGCTCTGCTCTTAGACTTTCCACTTACAGACCCTCCATGATGACCCCTTCCACCCTGGAACATAACATAATGCTCTGCTCCAAACTTCCCATTTACAAACCCTCTTCCACCCTAGTACATACATAATGCTCTGCTCCTGGACTTCCCACTTACAGACCCTCCAGGATGACCCCTTCCACCCTGGAACATAACATAATGCTCTGCTCCTGGACTTCCCACTTACAGACCCTCCAGGATGACCTCTTCCACCCTGGAACATAACATAATGCTCTGCTCCTAAACTTCCCACTTACAGACCCTCTTCCACCCTAGTAAATACATAATGCTCTGCTCCTGGACTTCCCACTTACAGACCCTCCAGGATGACCTCTTCCACCCTAGTACATACATAATGCTCTGCTCCTGGACTTCCCACTTACAGACCCTCCAGGATGACCTCTTCCACCCTAGTACATACATAATGCTCTGCTCCTGGATTTCTCACTTACAGACCCTCCAGGATGACCCCTTCCACCCTGGAACATAACATAATGCTCTGCTCCTAGACTTCCCACTTACAGACCCTCCAGGATGACCCCTTCCACCCTGGAACATAACATAATGCTCTGCTCCTGGACTTTCCACTTACAGACCCTCCAGGATGACCCCTTCCACCCTGGAACATAACATAATGCTCTGCTTCTAGACTTCCCACTTACAGACCCTCCAGGATGACCCCTTCCACCCTGGAACATAACATAATGCTCTGCTCCTGGACTGCCCACTTACAGACCCTCCAGGATGACCTCTTCCACCCTGGAACATAACATAATGCTCTGCTCCTAAACTTCCCACTTACAGACCCTCTTCCACCCTAGTAAATACATAATGCTCTGCTCCTGGACTTCACACTTACAGACCCTCCAGGATGACCTCTTCCACCCTAGTATATACATAATGCTCTGCTCCTGGACTTCCCACTTACAGACCCTCCATGATGACCCCTTCCACCCTGGAACATAACATAATGCTCTGCTCCTAGACTTCCCACTTACAGACCCTCCATGATGACCCCTTCCACCCTGGAACATAACATAATGCTCTGCTCCTAGACTTCCACTTACAGACCTTCTTCTACCCTAGTACATACATAATGCTCTGCTCCTGGACTTCCCACTTACAGACCCTCCAGGATGACCTCTTCCACCCTAGTAAATACATAATGCTCTGCTCCTGGACTTCCCACTTACAGACCCTCCAGGATGACCCCTTCCACCCTAGTACATACATAATGCTCTGCTCCTAGACTTCCCACTTACAGACCCTCCAGGATGACCTCTTCCACCCTAGTACATACATAATGCTCTGCTCCTGGACTTCTCACTTACAGACCCTCCAGGATGACCCCTTCCACCCTGGAACATAACATAATGCTCTGCACCTGGACATCCCACTTACCGACCCTCCATGATGACCCCTTCCACCCTGGAACATAACATAATGCTCTGCTACTAGACTTCCCACTTACATAACCTCCAGGATGACCTCTTCCACCCTAGTACATACATAATGCTCTGCTCCTGGACTTCCCACTTACCGACCCTCCAGGATGACCCCTTCCACCCTAGTACATACATAATGCTCTGCTCCTGGACTTCCCACTTACAGACCCTCCATGATGACCCCTTCCACCCTGGAACATAACATAATGCTCTGCTCTTAGACTTCCCACTTACAGACCCTCCATGATGACCCCTTCCACCCTGGAACATAACATAATGCTCTGCTCCTAAACTTTCCACTTACAGACCCTCTTCCACCCTAGTAAATACATAATGCTCTGCTCCTGGACTTCCCACTTACAGACCCTCCAGGATGACCTCTTCCACCCTAGTACATACATAATGCTCTGCTCCTGGACTTCCCACTTACAGACCCTCCAGGATGACCTCTTCCACCCTAGTACATACATAATGCTCTGCTCCTGGACTTCTCACTTACAGACCCTCCAGGATGACCCCTTCCACCCTGGAACATAACATAATGCTCTGCTCCTGGACTTCCCACTTACAGACCCTCCAGGATGACCCCTTCCACCCTGGAACATAACATAATGCTCTGCTCCTGGACTTCCCACTTACAGACCCTCCAGGATGACCCCTTCCACCCTGGAACATAACATAATGCTCTGCTCCTAGACTTCCCACTTACAGACCTTCTTCTACCCTAGTACATACATAATGCTCTGCTCCTGGACTTCCCACTTACAGACCCTCCAGGATGACCCCTTCCACCCTGGAACATAACATAATGCTCTGCTCCTAAACTTCCCACATACAGGCCCTCTTCCACCCTAGTAAATACATAATGCTCTGCTCCTGGACTTCCCACTTACAGACCCTCCAGGATGACCCCTTCCACCCTGGAACATAACATAATGCTCTGCTCCTGGACTTCCCACTTACAGACCATCCAGGATGACCTCTTCCACCCTGGAACATAACATAATGCTCTGCTCCTAAACTTCCCACATACAGACCCTCTTCCACCCTAGTACATACATAATGCTCTGCTCCTGGACTTCCCACTTACAGACCCTCCAGGATGACCCCTTCCACCCTAGTACATACATAATGCTCTGCTCCTGGACTTCCCGCTTACAGACCTTCCAGGATGACCTCTTCCACCCTAGTGCATACATAATGCTCTGCTCCTGGACTTCCCACTTACAGACCCTCCAGGATGACCTCTTCCACCCTAGTACATACATAATGTTCTGCTCCTAGACTTCCCAATTACAGACCCTCCAGGATGACCTCTTCCACCCTGGAACATATTTGATATCCTGCTGAATGAGATGTTATGGATGGTGTGGAGTGGGTGCAAGTCGGAATTACCTCTCTGATAGATCCACCTTCTGGCTTCTTTGTTCGATGACAACTTCCAACTCTGACCACGCCCCGCAGAGAGGCAAGGGTTCCACCCCCAGACACATTATATGCACATCCAGGCTAGCATGCACAAGAATGGAATATTTAATTTAACAGATCCCAGGTAAGAACTGGAATGAAGCAGTAAGATGGTTGTAATAAATGATAAGAGATTTATATTGTATATTCAAATTACAATAAATCAAAATACAGTCTCACAGTTATTGGTAACTTTATCACTAATGAACTATTAGTGGAGAGAGATAAAGTACCAACCAACCAGCTCCTGTAATTTTTCAAACACAGCCTGTAACATGACAGTTAGAAGCTGATTGGTTGGTACTTTATCTCTCTCCACTATCTTTTTCCAAGCTTTGATACCTATGCCTCACTGTGTCTGATCCTCAACAATGGAAGCTTGTGGACATATAAATGGTTTCCAGTGTACGGTTCTGAGTCAGGACGCTGCTTCCCCTCTAGGTAAAGCTCTCACTTCAGTTGGACTGTCTGCAGGGAACCACAAGTCTCAGCCAGCCTGCTTGTTGCAGTCTCGAATTTGCAAAGGTCTGCGATCGAATAGTCTCCGCCCAGACAGATAGAATAACCGCCCCGTGCAAGTCTGCGTACGCCGTGCGAAAATCTCTGCCAACGCCGGTCAGCTGCAAATCCGCTCGCAACTCACTCACCATCTAATGATTTTTCCAGTGTGTGCAGTGTGTGCGTAGCCCAGAACTTACTCCTACAGTGCAATACAAACAGGCTGATCGGGGCCGGAGCTGACGTCACACACCCTCCCTGAAAACGCTTGGGAACGCCTGCATTTTTCCTGACACTACCAGAACACGGCCAGTTACCACCCACGAACGCCTTCTTCCTGTCAATCAGCCTGCGTACGGCTAGCAATCAAAAAAGTTGCTGGATTTTTTCGCAGTTTTGCCTCGCGCCTGCGCATTACGATCAATAATTGTCCACCTTGTGAATTAGCACAACACCAATCAGGTCTAAATTACCCCCTAAAGTCTGTGGGGGCCCCTGGGCAACAAATTTGTGGGGGGCCCTTATCAATAAAAGTGATATAATGGTGATGTTATAAAAATAAAGTATAATTTATAATATATAATCTAGCTGGAAGGAAGGGGTTTTATCAAGAACACAGAAACCCTTAGTAGGGTGGCACAGCTTCACAAGCACTGTCTGTCTAAATGGATTGGTAAAACGTCATTTATAATTATAATAATCTGATATAGTCTCAGAGGCAGCTGATCTTATATCTCACAAAACAACTCACATGATTAATATTCTGTATCAGCTCTGTCTGCAGCGTGCCCTGGCTGCTGCAGGTCCACACACCGGCGCTATGCCTCAAAGCCGCTGCAGCTCAGGGATAGGGTAGTGATAGGGGGGTCCAGCCTGGGAACCCCATGAAGACAAAGCCGCCCGCCACTATCTCACAGCCGACACCGCTGAGGATGGAGCTGAGAGTACAATGACGCTGCCTCACTTTCAGCTCCTGTATGCCATAATATGCCCAGCACCCGCTGCGGAGAAAGGGATTGAAATCCCGCAAAAGACTGCAGCTGCACCTCAGCGGCCGTATACCGGGGACAACGGAGGCACAGCTGAATGCTGCGCTCCGTCTTCAGTGTCGGTGGTGTCCAACTCGGGGGAAGAGTGTGTGTGAGCCCCTAATGTGTGGGGGCCCCGGGGCGACCGCCTCTGTCTCCCCCCCCCCCCCAAATGTGCAACATATTATCTGTGTGTGGGGCAAGTCTTAAGTGATACTGCACCACTGCAGTGTATGCTCTGATTCCAAACTATTGCAGTTGCTCAGGATGAATGAATACATTAATAATATGGATTTTAAAAACAAAACAAATAAACATCAGTGACATAATTACGCCCCAATAACTGCATCAGTAATTGAAGTGGCGCGATGCGCTGCGGAGCGTTCTGTTTACCAGCATAGAATGAGTCATGTTGGAGAGTCTGGAATAAATCTAAAATAAAATAGAACAGTCTCATAAAATCCCATTATTTCCGATGCCATCTGTCAGGCTGCCAAGCAACATTTCCCAGGGATGAAGTAAGATGTTGGCAAGGCACGTTAGCCTCTCAAAAACAAACAAAGTCCCCTCACTTTCCATCTAATTTGATGATGACTCTTGACCTTTGGCAGAAGCCGACATTCCACATGTTCCAAAACAGCCTGGAACCCACAATCCTATCCAGTTTCACATCTATAGCCTGTTGGGGAGTTAAGTTCTGAGGACTGTACTTACACCATAGGTCTCCCACCCACGCCCGTGTTGGCCAGCACAGTCGACGCGGCCCACGATGACCCTTTCTGGTGCAGATTGTAAGATCTAGAGATCAGTGCATAGTTCTGTCTTCCTGTTATGCTGGAGTGATATGCGTGTGTATACATGTATAT
Source organism: Pseudophryne corroboree (assembly GCF_028390025.1). Classification (NCBI taxonomy): domain Eukaryota; kingdom Metazoa; phylum Chordata; class Amphibia; order Anura; family Myobatrachidae; genus Pseudophryne; species Pseudophryne corroboree. The sequence continues at coordinate 18,145,162 of NC_086453.1, read as the reverse complement.
TGGCCCTCATTCCGAGTTGATCGGTCGCAAGGCGAATTTAGCAGAGTTACACACGCTAAGCCGCCGCCTACTGGGAGTGAATCTTAGCTTCTTAAAATTGCGACCGATGTATTCGCAATATTGCGATTACTAACTACTTAGCAGTTTCAGAGTAGCTCCAGACTTACTCTGCCTGTGCGATCAGTTCAGTGCTTGTCGTTCCTGGTTGACGTCACAAACACACCCAGCGTTCGCCCAGGCACTCCCACCGTTTCTCCGGCCACTCCTGCGTTTTTTCCGGAAACGGTAGCGTTTTCAGCCACACGCCCCTGAAACGCCGTGTTTCCGCCCAGTAACACCCATTTCCTGTCAATCACATTACGATCGCCGGAGCGAAGAAAAAGCCGTGAGTAAAAATACTTTCTTCATAGTAAAGTTACTTGGCGCAGTCGCAGTGCGAACTTTGCGCATGCGTACTAAGCGGATTTTCACTGCGATGCGATGAAAAATACCGAGCGAACAACTCGGAATGAGGGCCATTGTACATTGGTGGTCATTCCGAGTTGTTCGCTAGCTGCATTCGTTCGCTGTGCAGCGATGAGGCAAAAAAACGGCACTTCTGCGCATGCGTATGCGACGCAATGCGCACGCGCAACGTACTATTACAACGAACGATGTAGTTTCACACAGGGTCTAGCATTTCAGTCGCACTGGTTGCCGCAGAGTGATTGACATGAAGTGGGCGTTTCTGGGTGTCAACTGACCGTTTTCAGGGAGTGTACGGAAAAACGCAGGCGTGCCAGGAAAAATGCAGGCGTGGCTGGGCGAACGCAGGGCGTGTTTGTGACGTCAAAACAGGAACTGAATGGTCTGAAGTGATCGCAAGCGCTGAGTAGGTTTTGAGCTACTCTAAAACTGCACAAAAAAAACTTTGACGCCGCTCTGCGATCCTTTCGTTCGCACTTCTGCTAAGCTACAATACACTCCCAGTGGGAGGCGGCATAGCGTTTGCACGGCTGCTAAAAACTGCTAGCGAGCGATCAACTCGGAATGACCACCATTGTGTGTGTGTGTGTGTGTGTGTGTGTGTGTGTGTATAGCAGTTCCTGCAAGCAGCTACTGTAAGACGCCATTTGGGTCCATCTATAAATCAGGCCCAATGTGCTGAGAGATTTGGGGATTTATTTACTAAGCGTTGGGTTTTAAGACCCAGCAATACCGATCGTGCTTATGCCTGAAATGTAATAGAGCAATGCTTTTCCATTGCCCCTTTAAATTTCGGGCACAATCCTAGCTGAAATCTAAATTGCAGTGTAAAAATAAAGCTGCCCAGCATTTGTGGGCTACATGCAAATGCAGCCGGTATTTACCCTGCATGCTAAAGAAATAAATATAGAACGGAGTGGGACAAGCGCTCCCTCGTTGGGATCAGTTTTATAGGGGAAGTAAAGTGTTGTATACAGATGGAGCTGCGATCATCTGAGGCGGCGCCATCGCAAACGGGCACACCTGGCGTGATTAGGCGATCCGTCCGCCTAGTCGCACCGGGAGTGCACAGAGATGCTCCCATTCAGAGCGTCTCTGTACGGACGCGCGGACGGAAAGACTCTCCATTCAAGTGAATAGGGCGCGTCTCCGTCACGGGTGCGTGAGCCCAGATGGGCGGGGACGCTCCTGGCGAGAGGCGCGCTACAGATGGAGCTACGACTAGCGTGGTTCCATCTGTACTTAGGATCAAATGTCCTCTCTGCATTTCATGAAGAGCCAGTGCCAGAAAAATATATTACAAGATTATCCAGTCTTATAGGGGGTCATTCTGACCTGATCGGACGCTGTGCTGCGATCAGGTCAGAACTGCGCAGGCGTATGCACCGCAATGCGCAGGCGTGTCACATGGGTACAAAGCAGATCGTTGCTGTGCAATGGGTTTTACGAAGAATCCATTCGCACGGGCGATCGCAAGGAGATTGACAGGAAGAAGGCGTTTGTGGGTGTCAACTGACCGTTTTCTGGGAGTGGTTGGAAAAATGCAGGCGTGTCCAAGCGTTTGCAGGGCGACAGTCTGACGTCAATTCCGGGCCCGGACAGGCTGAAGTGATCGCAGCGGCTGAGTACGTTCTGGGCAACTGAGAAACTGCACAAAGTTTATTTGTACCGCTCGGCTGCACATGCGATCGCACACTTGCAAAGCAAAAATACACTCCCCTGTAGGCGGCAATTATCTGATTGCAGTGCTGCAAAAAACTGCTAGCGAGCGATGAGGTCTGAATTACCCCCATAGTCCTCTCTTCTGCCAAGGAATTATTTCACAGCGTCTTTCACCTTTATGGTACCTCAAAGATATAATATAAAGCCACTTCTCGCAGTGCTAATCAGACAGTTCAGATTTATATTTAAAAAACAAAGTGATATGAACTGTGGGGATGTAGTTATGTGACCGGCGGTCAGGAGACAGGCAGTCACATGCCCTCCCCTTACATCCCGCCCCCTCACAATCCCAACGGTCGGCATGCGGACCAACAGGGACTTTTCCCACTTGTGTGTATCCACGACACCCATTGAGTGGGAATGCGGTCGCCACTGAGACCACAAGGGGTTTGCTGCACTAGTCCCCCCTGCCAGGATCCCTGCGTTGGTCTCCTGACTCCCGGTCATGCATACCACACCCTTAAAAGGGCTCAAATAGGCCAACATGACAGCATGCGTCTTCCTCGATGTCCCCTTTAAGACTGGAGTGAGGATCCCTTGGTTTTTACTAGAGATGAGCGGGGTTCGGTTTTACTCGGATTTACTCGGTTCTCAAAACGGCATCTTATTGGCTCACGGATGTCACGTGTTTTGGATAGCCAATAGAAAAAATCTGGATAAAACCGAACTGGCGTTAATTCTGGCGTTAAATCCGAACCCGCTCATCTCTAGTTTTTACCTCAGAGAAATAAATTTTTTCTCTCATAGTGTAAAATAGTATAATTTATTTACCCCCCCCTGTAGTCCTGCTCTGTCTGCATCGCTGCAGCTGTGATCAAAGAATGGGTAGTCACCTGTGGGAGGGGGCCCTGGGGGTACTTGCCCCCTGTGCCCCTTCCTTAATCCGATTGTGACTTTGCCCCGTCCACTGACTTTCATACCTACGCGCCATGTTTCAGCGGGCAGTTGCGACAATAGGCAAGTAGTATATGGTTATATTGGCTGGACTCCGTGGATAAAGCGCAGCTGAGGCGCCACGCACTTTATGGCTCATACATGTACTCATGGTAAACGCCTGCTCAAACTAAATGTGCTCCTCAGTGGGGTAGAGTTGTACTAGAGTTCATAGGAACCAAGCAACTAAGTCATTTCATCATGATGTTGGTTCGACGCCTCATGATCCCGGTGTTGGGCTGGACTGTTGACTTGCGGTTGTTTTTCACAGTAAGGGCCTAATCCTGAGCCAGACGCCGCGGCTGCAGTGGGGCGATGTGGTTTCGTCTGTGCACGCGTCTGGTTCATACCGCGCATGCGTCCAGATTTGGACACACGTCGAATTAGAGTCCCAGAAATTCTGCAACACTTACATTCCCCCCAGGAACACATCCCCCCCGGGACAAGGGTTTCTTGTTCACTTTTCCTGTAATACTTACTGCAATATCCTATCACTACGCACAGACTGTAAATACTCACAATCTTCCATTTAGAATTACAGCGAACACACATTCAGCATTTGAAAGCATTTTATTTACACATCTTCAGGGTGTGACTTCTGTAGCGCTGACTGGTCACCCACTTCATGTTATTTACGGGGTGCGGAGGGGGTTAATCTTTCTGGAAACCAAAGTAAACATAAAGGACAACAAAGACAACTGACAGAATGATCCCAATCACCACAGACGCAATATTCAGATGTAAGGTCGTACGAGAGTGTTTTCCTGCCGTGGACCAGTCGCTCCGGGCCGTAGCGTCTCGTGTCTGAAAAATAAAAGACGTCATTAAGGCTAGTAAGTGACAACTATCATTTCTTAGCCACTTACCGCTATTTCTATGAATATCTTCTGTATAATAATTTATATATATATATATATATATTGTATATATATATATTTTATATACACAGTATATATATATATATATATATATATATATGGTATCCGGACTCTAGGAAGACACCAATTGAGTCGAGACACCCATTGGTCGACAGTGGGTAGGTTGACACTAGAAATAGGTCGACACGGCCATTAGGTCGACATGAACAAAGTCGACACGAAAAAAGGTCAGCATGAGTTTTTCACGTTTTTGTTTTTGCCTTTTTCATACTTTACGATCCACGTGGACTACGATCGGGAATGGTAACAAAGCGAGCCATGGAAGGGGACGCGGTGCACTAATTGGGGTTCCCGGTCACTTCACGGAGAAAACGACACCAGAAAAACATAAAAAACGCATGTCGACCTTATTGGTGTCAACCCTGAGTCCCATACCCATATATATATATATATATATATATATATATATATATATAATTAGTGATGTGCACCGAAAATTTTTCGGGTTTTGTGTTTTGGTTTTGGATTCGGTTCCGCGGCCGTGTTTTGGATTCAGACGCGTTTTGGCAAAACCTCCCTGAAAATATTTTGTCGGATTCGGGTGTGTTTTGGATTCGGGTGTTTTTTACAAAAACCCCTCAAAAACAGCTTAAATCATAGAATTTGGGGGTCATTTTGATGCCATAGTATTATTAACCTCAATAACCATAATTTCCACTCATTTCCAGTCTATTCTGAACACCTCACAATATTATTTTTAGTCCTAAAATTTGCACCGAGGTCGCTGGATGACTGAGCTAAGTGACCCAAGTGGCCGACACAAACACCTGGCCCATCTAGGAGTGGCACTGCAGTGTCAGACAGGATGGCACTTCAAAAAATAGTCCCCAAACAGCACATGATGCAAAGAAAAATGAAAGAAAAAAGATGTGCAAGATGGAATTGTCCTTGGGCCCTCCCACCCACCCTTATGTTGTATAAACAGGACATGCACACTTTAACAAACCCATAATTTCAGCCACAGGGTCTGCCACACGACTGTGACTGAAATGACTGGTTGGTTTGGGCCCCCACCAAAAAAGAAGCAATCAATCTCTCCTTGCACAAACTGGCTCTACAGAGGCAAGATGTCCACCTCCTCCTCATCCTCCGATTCCTCACCCCTTTCACTGTGTACATCCCCCTCCTCACAGATTAATTCGTCCCCACTGGAATCCACCATATCAGGTCCCTGTGTACTTTCTGGAGGCAATTGCTGGTGAATGTCTCCACGGAGGAATTGATTATAATTCATTTTGATGAACATCATCTTCTCCACATTTTGTGGAAATAACCTCGTACGCCGATTGCTGACAAGGTGAGCGGCTGCACTACACACTCTTTCGGAGTACACACTGGAGGGGGGGGGGGAGGGGGGGACGGCAACTTAGGTAAAATAAAGCCAGTTTCTGCAAGGGCCCCCAAATTGCCTCTTTTTCCTGCCAGTATACGTACGGACTGTCTGACGTGCCTACTTGGATGCGGTCACTCATATAATCCTCCACCATTCTTTCAATGGTGACAGAATCATATGCAGTGACAGTAGACGACATGTGAGTATTCGTTGGCAGGTCCTTCAGTCCGGACCAGATGTCAACACTCGCTCCAGACTGCCCTGCATCCCCGCCAGAGGGTGGGCTCGGAATTCTTAGCCTTTTCCTCGCAGCCCCAGTTGCGGGAGAATGTGAAGGAGGAGCTGTTGACGGGTCACGTTCCGCTTGACTTGACAATTTTCTCACCAGCAGGTCTTTGAACCTCTGCAGACTTGTGTCTGCCGGAAAGAGAGATACAACGTAGGTTTTAAATCTAGGATCGAGCACGGTGGCCAAAATGTAGTGCTCTGATTTCAATAGATTGACCACCCGTGAATCCTGGTTAAGCGAATTAAGGGCTCCATCCACAAGTCCCACATGCCTAGCGGAATCGCTCTGTTTTAGCTCCTCCTTCAATCTCTCCAGCTTCTTCTGCAAAAGCCCGATGAGGGGAATGACCTGACTCAGGCTGGCAGTGTCTGAACTGACTTCACGTGTGGCAAGTTCAAAGGGTTCCAGAACCTTGCACAACGTTGAAATCATTCTCCACTGCGCTTGAGTCAAGTGCATTCCCCCTCCTTTGCCTATATCGTAGGTAGCTGTATAGGCTTGAATGGCCTTTTGCTGCTCCTCCATCCTCTGAAGCATATAGAGGGTTGAATTCCACCTCGTTACCACCTCTTGCTTCAGATGATGGCAGAGCAGGTTCAGGAGTGTTTGCTGGTGCTCCAGTCTTCGGCACGCGGTGGCTGAATGCCGAAAGTGGCCCGCAATTCTTCGGGCCACCAACAGCATCTCTTGCACGCCCCTGTCGTTTTTAAAAAAATTCTGCACCACCAAATTCAATGTATGTGCAAAACATGGGACGTGCTGGAATTTGCCCACATGTAATGCACGCACAATATTGGTGGCGTTGTCCGATGTCACAAATCCCCAGGAGAGTCCAATTGGGGTAAGCCATTCTGCGATGATGTTCCTCAGTTTCCGTAAGAGGTTGTCAGCTGTGTGCCTCTTCTGGAAAGTGGTGATACAAAGCGTAGCCTGCCTAGGAACGAGTTGGCGTTTGCGATATGCTGCTACTGGTGCCGCCGCTGCTGTTCTTGCTGCGGGAGGCAATACATCTACCCAGTGGGCTGTCACAGTCATAGTCCTGAGTCTGCCCTGCCCACTTGTCCACATATCCGTGGTTAAGTGGACATTGGGTACAACTGCATTTTTTAGGACACTGGTGACTCTTTTTCTGATGTCTGTGTACATTCTCGGTATCGCCTGCCTAGAGAAATGGAACCTAGATGGTATTTGGTACCGGGGACACAGTACCTCAAGCAAGTCTCTAGTTTCCTGTGAATTAACGGTGGATACCGGAAACACGTTTGACACCACCCAGGCTGCCAAGGCCTGAGTTATCCGCTTTGCAGCAGGATGACTGCTGTGATATTTCATCTTCCTCGCAAAGAACTGTTGGACAGTCAATTGCTTACTGGAAGTAGTACAAGTGGTCTTCCGACTTCCCTTCTGGGATGACGATCGACTCCCAGCAGCAACAACAGCAGCGCCAGCAGCAGTAGGCGTTACACTCAAGGATGCATCGGAGGAATCCCAGGCAGGAGAGGACTCGTCAGACTTGACAGTGACATGGCCTGCAGGACTATTGGCTTTCCTGGGTAAGGAGGAAATTGACACTGAGGGAGTTGGTGGTGTGGTTTGCAGGATCTTGGTTACAAGAGGAAGGGATTTAGTAGTCAGTGGACTGCTTCCGCTGTCACCTAAAGTTTTTGAACTTGTCAATGACTTCTGATGAATGCGCTCCAGGTGACGTATAAGGGAGGATGTTCCGAGGTGGTTAACGTCCTTACCCCTACTTATTACAGCTCGACAAAGGCGACACACGGCTTGACACCTGTTGTCCGCATTTGTGTTAAAATAATTCCACACCGAAGAGGTGATTTTTTTTTGTAATTTGACCAGGCATGTCAATGGCCATATTCGTCCCACGGACAACAGGTGTCTCCCCGGGTGCCTGACTTAAACAAACCACCTCACCATCAGAATCCTCCTTGTCAATTTCTTCCTCAGCAACACCCATATCCTCATCCTGGTGTACTTCAACAGTGACATCTTCAATTTGACTATCAGGAACTGGACTGCGGGTGCTCCTTCCAGCACTTGCAGGGGGCGTGCAAATGGTGGAAGGCGCCACCTCTTCCCGTCCAGTGTCGGGAAGGTCAGGCATCGCAACCGACACAATTGGACTCTCCTTGGGGATTTGTGATTTAGAAGAACGCACAGTTCTTTGCTGTGCTTTTGCCAGCTTAAGTCTTTTCATTTTTCTAGCGAGAGGATGAGTGCTTCCATCCTCATGTGAAGCTGAACCACTAGCCATGAACATAGGCCAGGGCCTCAGCCGTTCCCTGCCACTCCGTGTCATAAATGGCATATTGGCAAGTTTACGCTTCTCCTCAGACGCTTTTAATTTTGATTTTTGGGTAATTTTACTGAACTTTTGTTTTTTGGATTTTACACGCTCTCTACTATGACATTGGGCATCGGCCTTGGCAGACGACGTTGATGGCATTTCATCGTCTCGGCCATGACTAGTGGCAGCAGCTTCAGCACGAGGTGGAAGTGGATCTTGACCTTTCCCTATTTTACCCTCCACATTTTTGTTCTCCACTTTTTAATGTGTGGAATTATATGCCAGTAATATATCAATAGCAATGGCCTACTACTATATATACTGCGCACAACTTAAATGCACCACAGGTATGGATGGATAGTATACTTGACGACACAGAGGTAGGTAGAGCAGTGGCCTACTGTACCGTACTGCTATATATTATATACTGGTGGTCAGCAAAATTATGCACTGTCCTACTACTATATATATATACTGCGCACAACTTAAATGCACCACAGGTATGGATGGATAGTATACTTGACGACACAGAGGTAGGTAGAGCAGTGGCCTACTGTACCGTACTGCTATATATTATATACTGGTGGTCAGCAAAATTATGCACTGTACTCCTACTATATACTACAATGCAGCACAGATATGGAGCGTTTTTCAGGCAGAGAACGTATAATACTGGTGGTCACTGGTCACTGGTCAGCAAAACTGCACTGTACTCCTCCTATATAATACTGCTGCTCCCCAGTCACCACAATACAGCACACTGAGCACAGATATTTGCAGCACACTGAGCACAGATACGGAGCGTTTTTCAGGCAGAGAACTTATAATACTGGTGGTCACTGGTCACTGGTCAGCAAAACTCTGCACTGTACTCCTCCTATATAATACTGCTGGTCCCCAGTCCCCACAATAAAGCACACTGAGCACAGATATTTGCAGCACACTGAGCACAGATATTTGCAGCACACTGAGCACAGATATGGAGCGTTTTTCAGGCAGAGAACGTAGATATTTGCAGCACACTGAGCACAGATATTTGCAAGCACACTGAGCACAGATATTTGCAGCACACTGAACACAGAAACTGAGAGGACGCCAGCCACGTTCTCTCACTGTCATCTCCAATGCACGAGTGAAAAACGGCGGCGACGCGCGGCTACTTATATAGAATCCGAATCTCGCGAGAATCCAACAGCGCGATGATGACGTTCGGGCGCGCTCGGGTTAACTGAGCAATACTGGAGTATCCGAGTATGCCTCGGACCCGTGTAAAATGGGTGAGGTTCGGGGGGGTTCGGATTCCGAGGAACCGAACCCGCTCATCACTAATATATATATGTGTGTATAGACGTAAATGTGTGTGTGTGTATATATATATATATATATATATTCACAGAACTGCAAACAGCTGCCACCAAGTAGGTAGAGTACACCCACACGGCTTATACCTGGTAGTACAACGCCATAATTTTATTCTTACGGAATATGATAATAGCGCACTTCTTGTATATGAAATATTCCTTTATATTAAACTAGCTGCTCTACCCGTTCTTCGCACGGGAGTTTCTGATTGTCACAGTTGTACATATAAATGAGTGTTAATAATTTGGTAAATCTATAGAGATGTCAATTTGAGACGTCTTAATGTAAGTAAATATTAATCCATGGTTCTTGGCATTACCCGAGGAGCCCCCGTAGCAGATACGGTAAAAAGTGACAGTTTATTGTAGTTTATTAAATTCTACCCACTGAAGGTGTAATCCAAATTTTGATCCGATTGTCTGTTTTGGCGTTATGTTCATGAAACGCAAGCCACGCATCGGTAATGATGTCATTATGTCAACCCCCTTTTCATCCCACCTGAAGAATACCGATGTTACATTTCATCTTCCTAACGTATCAGGAAGTGAGAGAATTAGTGATGAGTCAGTCAGTGAGTGGGTGAGTGAGTGAGTGAGTGAGTGAGTGAGTGAGTGAGTGAGTGAGTGAGGGCTTCCGCATATAGAAGATCCCATAGAACCAGGATGGCACCTAACATGCACAAAAATAGGGATATTGCACTGTACAGATGTTCCGTATTGAAAAATAGGGACATTTCCACGAACCAATCTATAAAAAGTTTAACTTTCTCTGCATGTTACGGACAGAGGGAAATTTAGCATTTTGGGGCTGATTCTACAAAAGTGCCAAAGGTGTCTCATCCAGCACATGCACGAAAAACTCCAAATGGGGTCTGAGCATGTGCTTCACGGGTTGTGTATGCGTTGCCAGCTGCCGGGATCCCGGCGTTTAGCATACCGACACCGGGATCCCGGCAGCAGAATAGACCCTGTGGGCCAAGAGGTTTCAGGCCTCCTTTGATGTAAGGGATGAGACTTTGCTTGGAGAATGCATTAAGTGCCCCCGGGAGAACCCCTCAGAGACACTATGACCGGAAAAGGTGTAAGCGGGCCTTTTTTATAACCTGCAGCAGGAAGGGGGGAAGGGGGAGGGGGTGGGGGGTGTGAGGGGGCCTGCAGTGGGTTTAAATATGAGAAACTCCGGCTGCAAGTTGTTCATTGTCCAGTAAGAGACTGGGGCCCAAATGTATTAAGCCTTAAATAGTGATAAAGTAAAGACAGATAAAGAGAGAGAAATTACCAGCGAACCAGCTCCTGTCATTTTTCAAACACAGCCTGAGACATGGCAGTTAGTAGCTGATTGGCTGGTCATTTATCACTCTTTATCCGTCTCCACTGTATCACTTTTTAAGCCTTAATACATTTGGGCCTAAGTCGTATAATGATACCAGGTTATGAAGTGAGGCCTCACTCTACAGCGTACTGTACTGCAGGTGACTGGAACGTTGTTTTTTCTCCCTCTATTTTATTTCTTGAAATTGTAATTACTTGTGTGACTATTTAAACTACACTGCTCAAAAAAATGAAGGGAACACTAAAATAACACATCCTAGATCTGAATGAATGAAATATTCTTATTAAATACTTTGTTCTTTACATAGTTGAATGTGCTGACAACAAAATCACACAAAAATTATCAATGGAAATCAAATGTAGTAACCCATGGAGGTCTGGATTTGGAGTCACCCTCAAAAGTAAAGTGGAAAAACACACTACAGGCTGATCCAACTTTGATGTAATGTCCTTAAAACAAGTCAAAATGAGGCTCAGTAGTGTGTGTGGCCTCCACGTGCCTGTATGACCTCCCTAAACCCACACAAGTGGCTCAGGTAGTGCAGCTCATCCAGGATGGCACATCAATGCGAGCTGTGGCAAGAAGGTTTGCTGTGTCTGTCAGCGTAGTGTCCAGAGCATGGAGGCGCTACCAGGAGACAGGCCAGTACATCAGGAGATGTGGAGGAGGCCGTAGGAGGGCAACAACCCAGCAGCAGGACCGCTACCTCCGCCTTTGTGCAAGGAGGAACAGGAGGAGCACTGCCAGAGCCCTGCAAAATGACCTCCAGCAAGCAACAAATGTGCATGTGTCTACTCAAACGATCAGAAACAGACTCCATGAGGGTGGTATGAGGGCCCGAAGTCCACAGGTGGGGGTTGTGCTTACAGCCCAACACCGTGCAGGACGTTTGACATTTGACAAAGAACACCAAGATTGGCAAATTCGCCACTGGCGCCCTGTGCTCTTCACAGATGAAAGCAGGTTCTCACTGAGCACATGTGACAGACGTGACAGAATCTGGAGACGCCAAGGAGAACGTTCTGCTGCCTGCAACATCCTCCAGCATGACCGGTTTGGCAGTGGGTCAGTAATGGTGTGGGGTGGCATTTCTTTGGGGGACCGCACAGCCCTCCATGTGCTCGCCAGAGGTAGCCTGACTGCCATTAGGTACCGAGATGAGATCCTCAGACCCCTTGTGAGACCATATGCTGGTGCGGTTAGCCCTGGGTTCCTCCTAATGCAAGACAATGCTAGACCTCATGTGGCTGGAGTGTGTCAGCAGTTCCTGCAAGACGAAGGCATTGATGCTATGGACTGGCCCGCCCGTTCCCCAGACCTGAATCCAATTGAGCACATCTGGGACATCATGTCTCGCTCCATGCACCACAGACTGTCCAGGAGTTGGCGGATGCTTTAGCCCAGGTCTGGGAGGAGATCCCTCAGGAGACCATCCGCCACCTCATCAGGAGCATGCCCAGGCGTTGTAGGGAGGTCATACAGGCACGTGGAGGCCACACACACTACTGAGCCTCATTTTGACTTGTTTTAAGGACATTACATCAAAGTTGGATCAGCCTGTAGTGTGTTTTTCCACTTTACTTTTGAGGGTGACTCCAAATCCAGACCTCCATGGGTTAATAAATTTGATTTCCATTGATAATTTTTGTGTGATTTTGTTGTCAGCACATTCAACTATGTAAAGAACAAAGTATTTAATAAGAATATTTCATTCATTCAGATCTAGGATGTGTTATTTTAGTGTTCCCTTTATTTTATTGAGCAGTGTATTATATTCTTGTAACCTTTCTTTTTCTGTAGCTATAAGCTTTGAAGTTTTGACTTGGGTTAAACATCTTAGGGGCCTATTTATCACCATCCGCATCCAGGATGCGGATAACAGGTGATAAAATCACCCAAACTTGCACTGCGATAATTGATTACATCGCAGGGATGTATCAATTATCGCATGCAGGGACAGAGCTTGCGCACGCAGCCCCCGCCGACATCGCTGCTACCACCGCCGCCCGGTCGACCCCCCTGTCGTGACTATCCCCGCGTGCCGCGGATCCCCCTGCAGATCAATATACTTACCAGTCCAGGGAACCGGTCCGTGCTGCTCCTGCTGGGCTGCCGGCCGCCGGATCCTGTGTGCTGTGGTGACCCCCGGTGCTGTACATTGCACTGCCGCTTTGCAGCGTCACTTTACTGAACCGAGGTCACATTGCAGCACATGGGGGACCCAGCGCCCGGCAGCGGACACCAGCTCCCTGGACAGGTGAGTATGGTTTTTGTTTTCCTTTTTTTTTTCCTTTTTACACTCTGATCAGCTGGTGTCTCCATCGGACACACATAGCTGATCACTGTAGTCGGGTCCCGCTCAGCTTTCTCTGCCAGAGGCAGAGAAAGCTGGGCAAATGCCTCCCTATCCTAGTGCTGCCTTGTGATCTCGCCAGCCTAAACTGGCAAGATTATCACAGGGCACACTGCGGTATTTTTTCACGTTTTTTTTTAGTAAATTTGGCCACATCACATTTCTCATTATGAGTATGGGGAATGTGATGTGGCTTACTAAAAAAAAGTGAATTAAAGGGTTTGGATCAGTTTTTCATGAAAACGTCTCCAAATGCCCTTTAATACACTGAGGTGATACTAGAATAATGTGAAAAGGGTGGGAAAACACCCTTTTCACATTATTTTAGTAAAAATAATGTTAATAAATAGACCCCTTAATCTTAGTTTTGGAATCTGTGTTTTAACACCTAAACCTCGAGAGGCTCATGTTACCTAATTTTTATGTATTAATAATTGTGTTTTTGGGGTGAGAGCAGGAGCTCACCCTGGGCTTGACCCAAAAGGTACTTCTGCTGGTGGCAGTTACCGCGTTGATTTACCACACACACTGAGGTATTCAGTACGGTGTCACGTTCAGCGTTCTCATATTGGCGTATCTGGAGAATCGCCGTGTCTGGAATCCTAACACCTCCTGCAATCTGCACCGTCCCTACACACTCTTCCATTCAGTGAATGGCTGTCAGCACTCTGACTTTTGGATAACTCCAACCATCCATCAATCACAATGCTGACAGCCATTCACTGTTTGGCTGCAGACTGGGAGAGAGGTAGAGAATACTGCACTCTGATTGGTGGAAAGCTCCAGCCATCCACCAATCAGCATGCTGACAGCCATTCACTGGCTGAAGGCTGGAGGCAGGTACAGAATGCTGATGGCTGCTCTGATTGTGTGTAATTCACAGTCAGAGCGGCTGTACAGCATTTTGTACCTACCTCCCAAGAAGCCATGGAGGCACCAGCCAGGAGAAGGGGGGTAAATGTTCCTCATGCACAGGCCTCCCCTGCTTGAAGGCCCCTAGAATCATGGAGCCCTGGGCAGCTGCCCATTGTGCTTATACTTTAATATGGCCCTGGGCAGTGGCCATGCGAATGCACAGCGCAGATGCAACTGTCTTGGGAGATTTGCGGCCGCATAGCCTGATTCTGTACTTGTCTGCAGCATACGGGCGCCGAACAGAATCATCCCCTTATTGGCTAATTAGGTTCAGAGACATTAAAAGGATTAGGGGTCTATTACGCCCCAGAATGCCGCCGCAACGCCCCCTCCCCCCCATGAATACCTTTGCCTGTCAATCAGGCAGAGGCGTTACACATGTGAAATGCTGTCGCATGCACACATTCCAGAGGGCTTCAGCATGCGAACGCTGTCGGAGCAAAACTGCGCATTGCTTTTCTCTTACTCAGCTCTTACCATCTAGTGGCTGCAATTCTCATTATCCATTGGATGTAATTCTGCGAATGCAAGGGAGAGGTTTTTCCAGACAAGACAGGGGGGGTAATTCAGACCTGATTGCTCGCTAGTGTTTTTTGCAGCGCTGCGATCAGGTCAGAACTGCGCATGTGTATGCACCACAATGCGCAGGCGCGTCGCACAGGTACAAAGCGGTTCATTGCGCTGCGATGGGTTTGTGCGAAGAATCCATTCGCATGGGCGATCGCAAGGAGACTGACAGGAAGAGGGCGTTTGGGGGTGGCAACTGGCCGTTTTCTGGGAGTGGTTGGAAAAACGCAGGCGTGTCCAGGCGTTTGCAGGGCGGGTGTCTGACGTCAATTCCGGGACCGGACAGGCTGAAGTCATCGCAGCGGCTCAGTAAGTCCTGGGCTGCGCAGAGACTGCACAAAATCTGTTTGTACAGCTCGGCTACACATGCGATCGCACACTTGCAAAGCGAAAATACACTTGCAAAGCGAAAATACACTCCCCTGTGGGCGGCGACTATGCGAACACAGGACTGCAAAAAAACCCTAGCGAGCGATCAGGTCTGAATTACCCCCATGACGCTCAGTGGTGAGTATTGTTGTGTTCTTCTCAGGTTACCACCGCTGTGCGGCACAGTGGTTACCAGGAACCTTGCAGCTAAACACCAACCCCAAATCTTCCGTCCTATTGGGACACAGAAGGCTCTCAGAGGACATGAAAACATGAACTGACCAGGAGCTAATGAGGGACAATGCTTTCCACTTTCTATTCATGTCACACAGAACAAGGACGTCTCAGACCGCGCGTTCCACCCTGTGTGCCCAATCTTCTGGCCCTAAATGACACCACAGTAACATGTCACAATGGAATCTCGTGTTCTTCTTTCCATGAATGCCATCTGTGATAGCTGAAGCCGGAGCAGCTGAGGATCAGTGGGTGGATAAGAATGGAATGATGCAATGCAGGGATAGTGTAAGGAGCAGAGTCCCCCAGCAGCACAGAGTATATCAGGAGATGAGTGATGTGTCAGTGAGGACAGGGCTGCATGTGACAGGGGCAGTGACATGACGTGAGGAGGGGAATGGAGGCAGCAGGAAGCCACAGACTGAGAGTTATATAGTGGAAGGAGCAGGGTTCCCAGCAGCACAGAGTATATCAGGAGATGAGTGATGTGTCAGTGAGGACAGGGCTGCATGTGACAGGGGCAGTGTCATGATGTGAGGAGGGGAATGGAGGCAGCAGGAAGCCACAGACTGAGAGTTATACAGTGGGAGAAGCAGGGTCCCCAGCAGCACAGAGTATATCAGGAGATGAGAGATGTGTTAGTGAGGACAGGGCTGCATGTGACAGGAGGCAGTGACATGATGTGAGGAGGGGAATGGAGGCAGCAGGAAGCCACAGACTGAGAGTTATATAGTGGTAGTAGCAGGGTCCCCAGCAGCACAGAGTATATCAGGAGATGAGTGATGTGACAGTGAGGACAGGGCTGCATGTGACAGGGGTAGTGACATGATGTGAGGAGGGGAATGGAGGCAGCAGGAAGTCACAGACTGAGAGTTATATAGTGGGAGGAGCAGGGTCCCCAGCAGCACAGAGTATATCAGGAGAGGAGTGATGTGTCAGTGAGGACAGGGCTGCATGTGACAGGGGCAGTGACATGATGTGAGGAGGGGAATGGAGGCAACAGGGAGCCACAGACTGAGAGTTATATAGTGGAAGTAGCAGGGTCCCCAGCAGCACAGAGTATATCAGGAGATGAGTGATGTGTCAGTGAGGTCAGGGCTGCATGTGACAGGGGCAGTGACATGATGTGAGGAGAGGAATGGAGGCAGCAGGAAGCCACAGACTGAGAGTTATATAGTGGGAGGAGCAGGGTACCCAGCAGCACAGAGTATATCAGGAGATGAGGAATGTGTCAGTGAGGACAGGGCTGCATGTGACAGGGGCAGTGACATGATGTGAGGAGGGGAATGGAGGCAGCAGGAAGTCACAGACTGAGAGTTATATAGTGGGAGGAGCAGGGTCCCCAGCAGCACAGAGTATATCAGGAGATGAGGAATGTGTCAGTGAGGACAGGGCTGCATGTGACAGGGGCAGTGACATGATGTGAGGAGGGGAATGGAGGCAGCAGGAAGTCACAGACTGAGAGTTATATAGTGGGAGGAGCAGGGTCCCCAGCAGCACAGAGTATATCAGGAGATGAGAGATGTGTCAGTGAGGACAGAGATGCATGTGACAGGGGCAGTGACACGATGTGAGGAGGGGAATGGAGGCAGCAAGAAGCCACAGACTGAAAGTTATATAGTGGGAGGAGCAGGGTCCCCAGCAGCACAGAGTATCTCAGGAGATGAGTGATGTGTCAGTGAGGACAGGGCTGCATGTGACAGGGGCAGTGACATGATGTGAGGAGGAGAATGGAGGCAGCAGGAAGTCACAGACTGAGCGTTATATAGTGGGAGGAGCAGAGTCCCCCAGCAGCACAGAGTATATCAGGAGATGAGTGATGTGTCAGTGAGGACAGGGCTGCATGTGACAGGGGCAGTGACATGATGTGAGGAGGAGAATGGAGGCAGCAGGAAGCCACAGACTGAGAGTTACATGCAGCCCTGTCCTCACTGACACCTTACTCATCTCCTTATATACTCTGTGCTGCTGGGGGACTCTGCTCCTTACACTATATAACTCTCAGTCTGTGGCTTCTGCTGCCTCCATTCCCCTCCTCACATCATGTCACTGCCCTTGTCACATGCAGCCCTGTCCTCACTGACACATCACTCATCTCCTGATATACTCTGTGCTGCTGGTGGCTCTGCTCCTTCCACTATATAACTCTCAGTCTGTGACTTCCTGCTGCCTCCATTCCCCTCCTCACATCATGTCACTGCCCCTGTCACATGCAGCCCTGTCCTCACTGACACATCACTTGTCTCCTGATATACTCTGTGCTGCTGGGGGATTAGAGATGTGCGGGGACTTCCGTGCTTTGGTTTTGGTTCTAATTCATCATTAAGTTTTGGTTTTGGCAAAACCGCTCTCATATGTTTTGGTTCAGATTCATTTTTTTGGTTCAGTTAAATTAAGTGTATCAAAATATTGGTAATCATTGATATAAATCGATAAATATCTATAAAAACTGCTAAAATTAATAATGTAGTTGTTACAATCCAAAACCCAAAATTTGGATTCAAAGTCTGAATTCCGAACTGCTGGAAGATCTGAACCGGCACTCAGATCGGATCTCCTCGGGAGATCCAGACCGGGTTTTGGTTCGGTTTGAATCCACCAAATTTAGGTATATTTGGATTTCTGGAGAACCGAAACCGCACATCTCTACTTACAGCAGTGTGCAAAAGTTTTAGGCAGGTGTGGAAAAAAAAGCTACAATGTAAGAATGCTTTCAAAAGTGTTAATAGTTTATTTTTATCAATTAATAAAATGCAAAGTGAATGAACAGAAGAGAAATCTAAATCAAATCAGTATTTGGTGTTACCACCCTTTGCCTTCAAAACAGCATCAGTTGTCCATCATGCAATACCACCAGGGAGGCATGTAAAAAGAGTGGCGTTACCATAGCAACCAATGGGCAGCTATCTCTCATTTTATAGAATGAGAGATATATAAATGCTACCCCAAATCTGATTGGTTGCTATGGGCAAAGTCTCCACTCTTTTTCACTGCTTGAAACATCAACCCTTTATTTCCCCACCTGCAGTAAGTTCCTGGAGATCGCTTCCCATTCTCACCTGACAGAGTTCCCATTGTGAGTTGCTGTCACTTTATGTGCAGGACAAACCCTCACCCAGAAGCAGTCGTGATAATGCAAGACATATGCAATTGTGGGAATGACGGGAAGGAAAAACGTTGCTCGTTAAAAGCCAGCAGAATCTCTTCATCCTCCGATAAGTGGACGCCGTGTACTATTCTAGCCGTGCCTTATATATAGGCTTGCCATACTGTCCCTTTAACCCGGGACACACAGACATTACACAAGTTCTGTGGCTGATTAAAAACAGCTTTAAGTCAGCCCGCCGCAGAACCTGTGTAATTCGTGAGTGTCCCGGTTTAAAGGGACAGTACTTAAAACCTAGTTATATAAATAAACAACAACAGCGGCTATAGAACATTTGTTCGACACTAAGTTAGACTTTTGCCAACTTACAAATCTCCTGACTGACCGGGGAATCACTTCTCCTGTTCCGCTGGAAATCAGGGCTTCACTGTGCAAAAGGCACTTCTGAAAAGTCTCAAGCATAGGTTCTCAAACTCGGTCCTCAGGACCCCACACAGTGCATGTTTTGCAGGTGACCCAGCAGGTGCACAGGTGTATTAATTACTCACTGACACATTTTAAAAGGTCCACAGGTGGAACCAATTATTTCACTTGCGATTCTGTGAGGAGACCTACAAAACATGCACCGTGTGGGGTCCTGAGGACCGAGTTTGAGAACCTGTGGTCTCAAGTAAAGTGATCTAGAACCACTTATGAGCAGATTAATACCAATGGCAAGCTTCCAGACCTTCCCCTGTAATTGCTGCATCGTATCTGACACATTTGCTTATCGAAAATGTGACTGTCTATTTATATATATATATATATATATTATTTTTTTATTTTGCTAGGCTTACCTTCTAGGGCCCTGCCGAGGTTCCGAGGGGCTGGCCTGTATATCCTTGCCCTCCTCCGTCCCTCTACAGTTTCTCTCCCACCAACAAGGGTTTCTTTATGCTTGTTAGACACCCAGACATTTTCTCATAAA
Organism: Pseudophryne corroboree; assembly: GCF_028390025.1. Classification (NCBI taxonomy): domain Eukaryota; kingdom Metazoa; phylum Chordata; class Amphibia; order Anura; family Myobatrachidae; genus Pseudophryne; species Pseudophryne corroboree. The sequence continues at coordinate 18,125,972 of NC_086453.1, read as the reverse complement.
TGTGACACACTTAGAAAATGCAACCTGGTGCCACGCCACTCTCCCTGTAACCGTGTTATATGGGTCACGCAGCAGAACCGCCATACGCACAGTCAGTGCCTGACGCTGAATATACTAGTCATTTCATTTAACAATAAAGTTGAAAAAACAAATGTAAACAAGTTACAGCGAATCTTTAAGTTAGCCTACTGATGGATATTGAAGGCAATACCATCGATGGTTTAAATCATCAACATATACCATCGATGGTTTTATCCACAGATGGTTGACTGCTGTGCATGCGCAGACCTCAGCCATCGGACCGGCGTGCCGATGTTTGCCGGATATCGTGCGCCGGCGCCACTGATGGTGCAGCATTGATGATTGAAACATTTGTCATCTGTCATAGGCCATCGATGGTTGCAAGCCTCCCTAAGGAAGCCTCAGAAAACAAAAACAACATTTAATGACGCACAAGGAGGCTGCTGAAATAATAACAATATGAAAAAATAAATAAATATTAAAAAAAACAAAAAAAAAACAAATAACACGGGTAATAGAAAACAAGTAAGAAATAATTTTTGAGGCTACCTTGATGGAGAAGATGAGGGCAGCGATCCCAATTGGCATGCAGCAACAGACCAGGTTAAAGATGGAGAACACCAAGTAATCCTTTGGCCGGGGCTGGTCGGACATTGGCATAGGCTGCATGGTCACCACGTTTGGTTGGTACATGTTTTTATTTTCGCTCTCCATGCCCTGACTCAGATTTCCCGCACGGGAGCTCCGGGAACGTTGTAGTGGAATCACTGGTCTGGCTGTGTATGGGTGGAGGTGGAGTTTCCTCGGGGAAGAAATTCTATCCCTGGCATGTTACGCTGCTACGGAGAGATGATGAGGGAATAAACTGCAGCTATGAATACAAACCCTCACGTTCTGTCTGCTAACAGAAAATGCCCAAACACATTGCTGAAAGGGCAGAAATCCAGCTGGGAAACCATAAACCTCCTGACGGCTGAGGATGGTCTGTGCATGAATCAGTGATAACACTTTAACTGTAAATAAAATAACGACACGGAGACTTAGATTTGGCAGACACTGTTATTTATTTCAAATCAATGAGCTATAACTTTAAAGAGCTGTATTGAAAAACAATTTAGGGTCTGCAGAATGGAGTTAGTGACGTCACCCATAGCACAGTTCTGCAGAATGGAGTTAGTGACGTCACCCATAGCACAGTTCTGCAGAATGGAGTTAGTGACCTCACCTGTAGCACAGTTCTGCAGAATGGAGTTAGTGACCTCACCCATAGCACAGTTCTGCAGAATGGAGTTAGTGACGTCACCCATAGCACAGTTCTGCAGAATGGAGTTAGTGACCTCACCTGTAGCACAGTTCTGCAGAATGGAGTTAGTGACCTCACCCATAGCACAGTTCTGCAGAATGGAGTTAGTGATGTCACCCATAGCACAGTTCTGCAGAATGGAGTTAGTGACCTCACCCGTAGCACAGTTCTGCAGAATGGAGTTAGTGACCTCACCCATTGCACAGTTCTGCAGAATGGAGTTAGTGACCTCACCCGTAGCACAGTTCTGCAGAATGGAGTTAGTGACCTCACCCGTAGCACAGTTCTGCAGAATGGAGTTAGTGACCTCACCCGTTGCACAGTTCTGCAGAATGGAGTTAGTGAACTCACCTGTAGCACAGTTCTGCAGAATGGAGTTAGTGACCTCACCCGTAGCACAGTTCTGCAGAATGGAGTTAGTGACCTCACCTGTAGCACAGTTCTGCAGAATGGAGTTAGTGACCTCACCTGTAGCACAGTTCTGTAGAATGGAGTTAGGGGGTAATTCCGAGTTGATCGCTCGCTAGCTGCTTTTAGCAGCCGTGCAAACGCTAAGCCGCCGCCCTCTGGGAGTGTATCTTAGCTTAGCAGAAGTGCGAACGAAAGGATCGCAGCGCGGCTACAAAACAATTTTCGAGCAGGTTCTGAGTAGCTCCAGACCTACTCTTAGCTTGCGATCACTTCAGACTATTTAGTTCCTGTTTTGACGTCACATATACGCCCTGCGTTCGGCCAGCCACTCCCCCGTTTCCCCAGGCATGCCTGCGTTTTCATCTGACACGCCTGCGTGTTTTTGGCACACTCCCGGAACATGGTCAGTTACCTCCCAGAAACGCCCCATTCATGTCAATCACTCACCGATCAGCAGAGCGACTGAGTGAAAAAAGTCGCTCGACCTTGTGTGAAACTGCATAGTTTGTTGTGAAAGTACGCCGCGCGTGTGCACTGCGGGACATACGCATGCGCAAAAATGCAGATTTTTAGCCTGATCGCTGAGCTGCGAACAACGGCAGCTAGCGATCAACTCGGAATGACCCCCTTAGTGACCTCACCCATAGCACAGTTCTGCAGAATAATAACACAGTTATGCAGAATGGAGTTAGTGACCTCACTCATAGGACAGTGCTGCAGAATGGAGTTAGTGACGTCACCCATAGCACAGTTCTGCAGAATGGAGTTAGTGACCTCACCTGTAGCACAGTTCTGCGAATGGAGTTAGTGACCTCACCTGTAGCACAGTTCTGAGAATGGAGTTAGTGACCTCACCTGTAGCACAGTTCTGAGAATGGAGTTAGTGACCACACTTGTAGCACAGTTCTGCGAATGGAGTTAGTGACCTCACCTGTAGCACAGTTATGCAGAATAATAACATATTTATGCAGAATGGAGTTAGTGACCTCAGCCATAGCACAGTTTTGCGAATGGAGTTACTGACCTCTCCTGTAGCACAGTTCTGTGAATGGAGTTAGTGACCACACCTATAGCACAGTTCTGTGAATGGAGTTAGTGACCACACCTATAGCACAGTTCTGAGAATGGAGTTAGTGACCACACCTGTAGCACAGTTCTGAGAATGGAGTTAGTGACCTCACCTGTAGCACAGTTCTGCGAATGGAGTTAGTGACCTCACCTGTAGCACAGTTCTAAGTATGGAGTTAGTGACCTCACCCATAGCACAGTTCTGAGAATGGAGTTAGTGACCTCACCTGTAGCACAGTTCTGAGAATAGAGTTAGTGACCACACCTGTAGCACAGTTCTGAGAATGGAGTTAGTGACCACACTTGTAGCACAGTTCTGCGAATGGAGTTAGTGACCTCACCTGTAGCACAGTTCTGAGAATGGAGTTAGTGACCTCACCTGTAGCACAGTTCTGCAGAATAATAACACATTTATACAGAATGGAGATAGTGACCTCAGCCATAGCACAGTTTTGCGAATGGAGTTACTGACTTCTCCTGTAGCACAGTTCTGTGAATGGAGTTGCATATTCCTCACTGTATTTCTTGGCTGGAACACCTTTGTTGCTCCTCATGGAACTCCTGTTCCCTGATTTGTTGTCTACTTTGACACTCTCAGATTCAGACACGCTTTCTGCTGCCTGTACATCCAATAATACATTCTTTTCTTGCGTCACTGCCCCAGTTAGTGGTGTTGTCTCATGCTTTCTTCGCAGTATCCGAGCATTATACATTCTATGGATTTTTTCTAATTTTCTCCTTTGGTATATGTGCAAAAGCTTTGCTCCCGAAGACATGAAGATGACTGACACTTGTTTCTCTGGACCACGCCTCCAGTGGCGTTTTACCTTTGACGGTCACTGTAGGTGCACAATTCTTTAGGTATACTACAGTAGATACTGCTTCTGCCAAAAAATTATTTTCCAGGCCAGCATCACTTAGCATAGTCTCTGCTCTTTCAACAATAGTGCGGTTTGCCTGCTCACTCATGCCATTCTGTTCCAGTGAGTAGGCAATTGTTAGCTGATGCTTTATGCCATATTTTCTAAGGAATGTGGCTAAGACTTTGTTATCATACTCTCCACCGTTGTCTGATCTCAGGCTCTTTTTGGTTTCAGACCCGTCTCCACCAGGTTTTTGTACTCTACAATTTTGTTGACAACTTCACTCTTTTCTTTAATGAAGTACACGTGTAATATTCTTGTGGCGTCATCAATGAGAGTCATGAAATACCTGTAGCCACTGATCAACTCTACCTCCATTGGACCACACACGTCGGTGTGCACTAGAGCTAGCGGTGTCTCTGCTCTACTAATACCCCTTTTACACTCGCAGAAAAATCCCGGGATATTGCACGTGAACGCGCATCATCCCGGGATTCTTCTCAGTGTAAATGGGTACAGGGACAATTTCCCGGGACGAGCATCCCGGGATTTCATCCCAGGTCAAAAGCAGGGTTGAACCCGGGACCGTCCCGGGAAGCTGCCAGTGTAAACGGGTATACCGGGTCAAGGCGACCCGGCACCCGTTCTCTTCATAGGAGGAGGCGGTGCTTGGAGAAGATTATCTCCAAGCACCGCCTCTGGGAGACTCGGCGGTGACGTCACTGACCCGGCAATATGCCGGGTCAGCCCGCTAATGTGAAAGGGTCATTCCCGGGAATGTGTCCCGGCAAATATACCGGGACACATTCCCGGGAATGAACTTTCCTGCGAGTGTAAAAGTGGTATAACTGACTTTGGAAATGGGTTGCGAGTTTGCTTTCCTTTTATGCAAAACATGGGTCTTTCAGCGTTGCTCACGGAGATCCCTGTTACCATTCCATCTAGCAGTTTCTGGATGTTATCATTACCCAGACGACACAAGCATTTGTGCCACAGCTGCATCGACTCCTCAGTGTCCAGGACATATAGTTAGTTGCACCAGGTTGCTGAAGCAATAACAGTCCCTCTTTTATTTTGCACCATACACTTGCCCTTCTCAAACTGGACTCTGTAGCCTTTTATCTCTAGGACGCTGATAGCAATGAGATTAGTTCCCAAATCTGGCACGTACAATACATCTTGGATATCTGTATCAAATGTTTCTCCTCCAATTCTTAAACGTACTGTGATTGTCCCAGCTTGTGATGCAGTAAGGACTTTATTTCCAATCCCTGTAACTGTAGTGGGGAACACACGATGTTAAAGAGTTGAACCAATGTTTATTGCAACTGAAATACCTCGTGGCCCCCGAGCATACTTGCCTACCCTCCCGGAATGGACGGGAGGCTCCCAAAAATCGGGTGACCCTCCCGGCTCCCCGGAAAGGTGGGCAAGCCTCCCGCTTTCCCCCTCGGCAGCCCGCAGCAGTGAACAAGTAGGCGGGCCGAGGGGGTCCGATGACGCGTAATCGTAGCTCCGCCCCCCGTTATGCAGCGCCTCGTTTCTCGTCACAGCACAGTGACCCTGATGCAACGCCCCCGGACCGCCCATCCTGCTGCCGGCCACGCCCCCTAACCACCCGTCCTGCTGCCGGCCACGCCCCCATTCACCTACAACGCTGCCTCCTCCCGGAGGAGGAGGCAGCAAAGTAGGTAAGCCTGCCCCCGAGTCCATGTACCAGCAATCCTTCCTGTGACTGTCTGCTACATTTAGTGCTGACTCGTTTGGCTAGGTACGCTGTTTGCGCGCACCACTGGAATTTCTCATCCTACAATCTGAAGCATTATGTCCTATCTTGTGACATACAAAACATTTGAACTTATGCTTTTTAGACTTTGTGCCCTTTGTGATCAAGGCAGAACCCTCAGCTATGGTCTGTCAGGCTCCGGAGCCTTACCTCCGTCGGGTGCTCCCGCAGGTTACCATACCGCTGGTTGGCGCGGCTGCGGCGGCAGGGAGCTGCTGCCGGCGGGTCCTTTTGGACGGATGTGCGGCTGCCAAGGGCCAGGGGCTGAGGGCCTGGAGAGCCGGGTGCTGGGGTGGGGATCGCTGCGGTAAGGTCCTCTAGTGGTGACACAGTATAGTGTGTCAGAGACAGAAGCTGGCTAAAGCTGTGTGCTAACAGCTAAGTATGTCTCCTGTGGTGGGGGCAGCCATGTTGGAGACCAGAGTATTACCAATGAAGTTCCCAATCTGTGTCCAGCCAATCCTGCATGTTCTCCCCTTACAAAAGGGGTCTGGCTCAGAGGGAGAGTGCTAGTGCTTCATGTTACCTCCTTGTGAAAGGTTCTCCAGCTCTGTGCTCCCATGTTACTTCTGGTTCCCTGGTCCTGGTTGTTCTCATCCATCGGTTACCTAAACGCTGCTGCAGTCCTGCTGTCTAAGTCCGTTGCCACTCGTGGAAGCGCTCATGGGGTCCCAGGTCGTAGAGGAGCTCCAGCTGCTAACGGCGGTTCCCGCAGACGTCTCCATTTCTTCAAAGTCCAAGTTCTTCAGCCTCGTCTTTCAATCACAAACCACAGTCTTCATTTCTTCAAAGTCCAAGTTCTTCAGCCTCGTCTTTTAATCATAAAACATAGTCTTCAGCTCTTCTATACCAGAGTTCTTCAGCTTCACTCTTCAAGTCATTTAACCATAGACTCTAATTCTTCCAGTTTCTTCAATTGCTCCAATATTCGTGTATAGCCTGATTACTCATTAAAACTACAGTTATCTTCCTACGAAGTCCTCCTTTTCTTTACGCCCTCCGGCCAACGTTAACACTTAGTTTGGCTTCCATCCCATGAGGAGGAGTTACATTCAGCCACCTCGTTTGCTCTCCTCACAGGTAGCTGTCCCTTCGGCCAAAGCTCGGTTGTCGGAACCCCAACTTACGCCGAGCGGGACAGTAAGCACTGGCCCAATGGATCCGGCATGTGAGCAGGCTACTGGGGGCGATGCCTCTGTGGATATTCTGTCTCGTCTAAATAAACAGGAGGCCATGCAGGCACAGATTGTACAGTTCATGCAGACTATGTCCACTCGTTTGGATTCTCTTCACACAGCCATTTCTCGGACTCCAGTTCCAGCTTCCAATCCACCAGCACCTAATCCTCTAGTGTCGATTCCAGTTCCTCGTTTACAACTACCGCCACCCAGTAAATTTGACGGTAGTCCAAAGCAATTCCGAGGGTTCCTCAATCAATGCGAGATCCAGTTTGAGCTTCAGTCAGCTAACTTTCCATCTGATCGGACCAAAATAGCATACATCATTTCACTTCTGAGAGACTAGCCAGCCACACGTGTAATGGCGTCTGCGGCACTGAAGGGGTTAACCCTCGTGCCCAGCGCCATGTTGCGGACTGTTTAAAAGTTTGTTGAATCATGTGTTTTACTTTTAACATGTCATATGTAGTGCTCTGTGCACTATTGCAGGAATGCATGTTTAACTGTATCTATTTTATATTCAAGACAGGCTTGGTGTATATTTAAAGGAAAAATGCAGTTAATATAGATGTCTGAATACGCATCTCTTATCCTCTGGAAATAGGAAGTGGCATGCTAATGGCCCTGTTCTATCAGAGAGGTGTGAAGGACAATACCTTTTGATGTGTAAGTTCCTTAGGAGAGATGCTAATCATTGGGTTTATGGGCTTGGAATTGACATACGAACGACCGATGTAGGAAGGAAGACTGTTTGTTTGTATTGTAGCCATTCCTGTTGTAATCTTAAACACTGGGATTGCCTGTAGATGTGAATGACCAGAAACATCTGTATTTTGAAGATATGTGATAAATTTATCAACAGTGATGTTAATCTGATACCAAACGTTGTCTGGGTGACAGGAAGGAGGATATTGTTTTATTGCACTTATATCCTTGTAAAATGTAATTTATTGGTATTTTGTAAAATAACCTGATTGGTTGGAGAAGACAGGGAGGGCTTACCCCCCTGTGGTACTGTGTGGAAAACTGACATAAAAAGGAGACCTGCGTGCCTCCAGAGTTGTAGTTATACCATCTTATTCTGCTGGAACATCTTGCTGTATGCTGTTGCCCCTAGCAATAGGGAAGAGTTCTCTTTAGAACTATATTTGAGCAAATAAACATCTTTGCCTTAAGAAGACTGCTTCATCTTGTGACCAACAGGGTTAGGCCAAACCAAGCCCCGTCCTCCGGCTGTCCAGGGAAGCACCTAGCGTCTCCAAGTTCCGCCCTCCGCCAGCTACCGGTAGAGGCCTAGCAAGTGGCTAGTGGGGATTCGTCAACACCACACAGGTGTGGTAAGGCAGTGCGTCGGCACATACAGAGCAGAACCGTGGTTCCAAACGCCACGGCAGGTTAGGAGTTTGGTGGTGGCAGCAAGAACCCGCCCACAACGCAGTGGGTGGAGTCAGTAACAGGCGGTTACTGACGGTAAGCGGGAATCCCCTATGTGGTCAGGCCTCGTGCGGCTTGACCTTCCAATCTGTGCGCAGTCGATGGGACGCGGCAAGCGGCGAGTGCTTCCGTACGGTACCGTCCTGTCACAGAAATTGGTGGCATAGTAGTGGGATAATCCCAGGCGGCTTTTCATCACCCGATTGGAGAAGCCGAGTTACTCAGGAGAGGAGTAACTGCAGCGCAGGAGAACGCACAAGATGGCGGAATTCAGCGGAATGTCCAAGGAGGATCTGGAGATCGTATGCCAGGGGAAGGGTGTGGATATCCCTTCCAACGCGTCCAGAAGCGTCATGAAGGCGGCGCTCAGGAGCGTGGAGGAGTCTCATCGGGCGGAGGTGGAAAGCACTGACGGCGTCAGCATCTCAGAGGACGGCCCAACAGTGGACCTTCGTAAGGAACCGGTGAGAACCACAAGCCCCGCCCTCTCTCACAGCAGCAATGTTTCCCAGCAATCCCTAGCAGGGCCAGGATCCCAACGTCCCAGGGGGGGCGACCCGGATACCCTAGCAGATCGGCTAGCGGAATTGGGGGAAAGGGCAACGGAGCAAGAACGCATGCTTGTCATCCGGATGTGGCATGCGGAGCGGGCACCACAGGCCGTGGTACCCCGGGAGCCGTTGTCAGCTGTTGTACACAGATCGGGACGCATTCAGTTTGCCAAGTTTGCAGACAGTGATGGGGACATTGATGGACATTTACAAGTTTTTGAAAGGACTTGCAAACTACACGATCTACCCAAGTCGGAGTGGGTGAGACACCTTGTGCCCACTCTGCATGGAGAGGCCTTGGAGGCCTATCGAGGAGTGGCGACGGAGGACTGTGGGAACTACGACGAAGTCGCGAAGGCCCTCCTCCAGCGATTCTTCATCACTCCAGAGTCTTACAGGAAGAAGTTCAGAGACTTGCCCAAGAATCCTAGCGGCACCCATGAGCAGTTCGCCAACCAGCTGCGGCAGTACGTGGTGAAGTGGGTGAAGGATTCGGAAGCCACTACATGGGATGCACTGATCGACCTGATCTGCAGGGAGCAGTTCTACCGCCGGTGCGCCCAAGAAGTGAAGGAGTGGGTGCTAGATCGGGAGCCACCCAGCTTAAAGATGGCTGCCCAATTAGCCGACAAGTATGTGGCAATTCGGCCACGGGGGCAGAAGCGCCCCGCCAGCAGCCAGCTCCAACAGACTGTACCACCAAGGGGACCACCCTCTTCAGCTCATCAACCCCAAAGACAAGCATCTTCCAACCCGGGTGCTCTTGGCCAGCAACCGCACCGCAGCGTCCCTGCAACTGATCAGAGATCATCGGTGCCACGACTGGAGAAGAAGTGCTACGGCTGTGGGAAAATCGGACATCTGAGGATGAACTGTCCTGCATCCCAAGCACCCCAGACTCGTGCCCCAAATCCGAGTGCTGGAGCCCGGATCGCTTGTTTGACGAGAGGAGATGAGACTACAGAGACTGTTCCCCCTCCAGTCAGTCCGATGGAGTGTGGCGAGAGACAGGTGCACTCTGCGGAGAGAGTCACCTGCATGGCCAAACAGCCCCTACACAACATGTGGAGGCACCTGCAGCCAGTCCACGTGGGACCCCTGCAGGGAGAAGGCCTAAGAGACTCTGGGGCCTCAATCACTGTGGTGAGCCCCCACCTTATAGATCCTGCTGCAGTATTGCAGGGTCGCACTGCCACGGTCACCCTGGCAGAAGGAACAGAGAGAGCGGTTCCCATGGCAAGAGTCTACCTGGACTGGGGAGCTGGACCAGAGTTGCGAGAAGTTGCCGTCATGGATGGTCTCCCAACTGATGTGGTCCTAGGAAATGATCTGGGTGGTGGGATCGTCACTATGTTTGTTGGCGCCATTCCCCGGAGTCAAGTTCCAAAACCACCGTTGACATCAGCTACTCCAGCACAGCCCAGCCCAGAGGAAAAGACTACAGCTGCTAGACAACTGCCAGCACAGCCAACCACAGCATCAACCAGCCCAGTGGAAAAGATCACAGCGGCTAGATCAGTACATCGACCCCGCATGCCTTTTGCCTCTGGTATGCCTACGTCCCCTAGCAACGCAGAGGATGTCAGTTCCAGCTCGAGTGATCCTGTGGGGGTGCCCAATGATGCTCCTGACCCAAGTGGTTTGCCAACTCCGGCGGTGAGTATGAGAAACCACACTGATTTTTCCATGACTGACCCCTACCAGACTGACCCTAGTAGTCCCCACCTAGATCCCCCTGTAGAGTGTCCCAATTTAGGAGAGATTGAGGGCCACAGGCAGGAGTTTAGGGAGGTTCAACTCTCCGACCCATCCCCGAAAGGCATGAGGCGCCACTCTGGCAGCGGCCTTGACAGGGTTGGGGCGGGAAGTTTGACCTGGCGGGAAGGGTTAAGGTACAGGGTAGACAGGAAAGTGGGAGGGGATAGACCAGATAGGGAATGTGTCCAACTGGTCCCCTCAGGGAACGTTCCTGCGCAACCGGTGTCGGTTGCCAGCGAAACCCCTTTGGACAGTAACCCGGAGACAGACCGTACCCTGAAGTGCCTGATACAGAGCTTACCCTGGTCTGGAATGTCGGATGACGCCCAGACCACATGTAAGGCTGGTGCCATGCGTTGGCAGCCGGGGCACTCCAGCGGTTGTGTTGTCTCTGGGCCTCTGCCCATAGGAGAACCCTTGCAGCAAGTTGCTGTGGACATAGCAGGTCCCCTGCCTGTGCACAGTGGATCGGGGAAGACACGCAGCCTCCCTGTAGTGGATGCCACACAGGATCCAGAGGCTGGTGGTCTGGCCGCCATCACTGTGGCACAGGTAGCGGACGAGGAGGGAAGAGTAGGCCTAGGTGACAGGGTAGGTTTCCCGAGTCACAGGTCGACAGAGGAGGATTGGAGGGCAGGTCTGACAGTTAGGGCAGACAGTTGCCAGATAGGTATGACGGAGGTGCAGTGCCTGGGGCACCATGTGGGAGGAGACAGGGGTAGGCCCAACCCAGAGGGGGTGGAGGCAACCAGAGGCTGTCCCCGACCCACATCACCCAGACCGGTACTGACCTTAGAACCTGTAAGGCCCTACGGACATGTTGTCATTGACTTTAGTCCTGTAGTGAACCCCTTGACAGAGATGGCTAGGAAGGGCATTCCCAAGTCAGTGGACTTTGCACCCACTTGCGAGTTGGCATTCCAGTCATTGAAGGAGGCTCGGGTACCCGCTCCAGTGCTGATGGCGCACATTCTTGACCAGGACTGTGTGTTACGAACTATTGCGCCACTGCACGGACTGGGAGCAGTACAGAGCCAGAAAGAGCCATATGGGCAGGAGCACCCTGTGGCCTGGTTGAGCAGTATACTGCTATTGTGGGAGCTGGGGTATGCCACAATTGGGACACCTTGGGTGGCACTTGTTTGTAACCGGCCCCCCACCGTGGTGACTTACCACCTACCTGTTAGGTGGCTGCAACCTACCTTGAGGGAATTGGACAGACTTTTGTGGTGGAGCCTTGAACTTGGACTTCAGGTGGACTATTTGAACATTGTGCACCCACGAAGAGAGGCCCACTGCACTATGGATGAACTGTCTAGGCCGGAGCCTACACACCCTAGGTAGCGTCCCCTTCAACACAAGGGACTGCGGGACCAGGACCCAAATCGTTGGGACATGGGTCCCTGGTTGACCCGCTTGAATGGGGGGGAAGGAATGTGGCCGGAGAGACTAGCCAGCCACACGTGTAATGGCGTCTGCGGCACTGAAGGGGTTAACCTTCGTGCCCAGCGCCATGTTGCGGACTGTTTAAAAGTTTGTTGAATCATGTGTTTTACTTTTAACATGTCATATGTAGTGCTCTGTGCACTATTGCAGGAATGCATGTTTAACTGTATCTATTTTATATTCAAGACAGGCTTGGTGTATATTTAAAGGAAAAATGCAGTTAATATAGATGTCTGAATACGCATCTCTTATCCTCTGGAAATAGGAAGTGGCATGCTAATGGCCCTGTTCTATCAGAGAGGTGTGAAGGACAATACCTTTTGATGTGTAAGTTCCTTAGGAGAGATGCTAATCATTGGGTTTATGGGCTTGGAATTGACATACGAACGACCGATGTAGGAAGGAAGACTGTTTGTTTGTATTGTAGCCATTCCTGTTGTAATCTTAAACACTGGGATTGCCTGTAGATGTGAATGACCAGAAACATCTGTATTTTGAAGATATGTGATAAATTTATCAACAGTGATGTTAATCTGATACCAAACGTTGTCTGGGTGACAGGAAGGAGGATATTGTTTTATTGCACTTATATCCTTGTAAAATGTAATTTATTGGTATTTTGTAAAATAACCTGATTGGTTGGAGAAGACAGGGAGGGCTTACCCCCCTGTGGTACTGTGTGGAAAACTGACATAAAAAGGAGACCTGCGTGCCTCCAGAGTTGTAGTTATACCATCTTATTCTGCTGGAACATCTTGCTGTATGCTGTTGCCCCTAGCAATAGGGAAGAGTTCTCTTTAGAACTATATTTGAGCAAATAAACATCTTTGCCTTAAGAAGACTGCTTCATCTTGTGACCAACAGGGTTAGGCCAAACCTAGCCCCGTCCTCCGGCTGTCCAGGGAAGCACCTAGCGTCTCCAAGTTCCGCCCTCCGCCAGCTACCGGTAGAGGCCTAGCAAGTGGCTAGTGGGGATTCGTCAACACCACACAGGTGTGGTAAGGCAGTGCGTCGGCACATACAGAGCAGAACCGTGGTTCCAAACGCCACGGCAGGTTAGGAGTTTGGTGGTGGCAGCAAGAACCCGCCCACAACGCAGTGGGTGGAGTCAGTAACAGGCGGTTACTGACGGTAAGCGGGAATCCCCTATGTGGTCAGGCCTCGTGCGGCTTGACCTTCCAATCTGTGCGCAGTCGACGGGACGCGGCAAGCGGCGAGTGCTTCCGTACGGTACCGTCCTGTCACAATAGTCTTCAGCTCTTCTATACCAGAGTTCTTCAGCTTCACTCTTCAAGTCATTTAACCATAGACTCTAATTCTTCCAGTTTCTTCAATTGCTCCAATATTCGTGTATAGCCTGATTACTCATTAAAACTACAGTTATCTTCCTACGAAGTCCTCCTTTTCTTTACGCCCTCCGGCCAACGTTAACACTTAGTTTGGCTTCCATCCCATGAGGAGGAGTTACATTCAGCCACCTCGTTTGCTCTCCTCACAGGTAGCTGTCCCTTCGGCCAAAGCTCGGTTGTCGGAACCCCAACTTACGCCGAGCGGGACAGTAAGCACTGGCCCAATGGATCCGGCATGTGAGCAGGCTACTGGGGGCGATGCCTCTGTGGATATTCTGTCTCGTCTAAATAAACAGGAGGCCATGCAGGCACAGATTGTACAGTTCATGCAGACTATGTCCACTCGTTTGGATTCTCTTCACACAGCCATTTCTCGGACTCCAGTTCCAGCTTCCAATCCACCAGCACCTAATCCTCTAGTGTCGATTCCAGTTCCTCGTTTACAACTACCGCCACCCAGTAAATTTGACGGTAGTCCAAAGCAATTCCGAGGGTTCCTCAATCAATGCGAGATCCAGTTTGAGCTTCAGTCAGCTAACTTTCCATCTGATCGGACCAAAATAGCATACATCATTTCACTTCTGACCGGACCAGCTCTGGATTGGGCTTCACCCTTATGGGAGAGAACTGATCCCATACTCTCGAATTACCCGGAATTCGTGGCAACTTTTCATAAAATCTTTGACGAGCCAGGCCGGACCACCTCTGCCTCTTTGGAGATTCTGCGTCTGCGTCAGGGAACCCGTTCCGTCGCCCAGTACGTGATTCAATTCCGTACTCTGTCTTCCGAAGCGGGCTGGAATGAAGAGGCTCTCATTGCCGCCTTTTGGAACGGTCTCTCCGACAAAATTAAAGATGACCTGGTCACTCAGGATGTGCCAGTTAAGCTCGATCAGCTTATTTCTTTATGTAACAAGATGGATCTAAGATACAAGGAGCGCTGTCTTGAGAAAACCAGGTTCGAGCGACCCAAATCTCAGGCTTATCCCACTCCTAGACCATCCTCACCGTCTACTGAAGAACCCATGCAGGTCAACCGTTCTCGTCTCACCAATGAGGAACGTCAAAGACGCAGACAGGGAAACCTCTGCATGTATTGTGGGGCGGCCGACCACTTTGTTAAGTCTTGTATTCAGCGACCGGGGAACTCCCGCTCCTAGCTTACGCAGGAGAGGCTAAGCTAGGAGCATTCCCCAACCAATTTACCAGGAAGGAATCACTGTTGGCTGTATGTCTGGAACTTCCCTCTACCTCCATTCATGTTACAGCACTTTTGGATTCTGGAGCTGCAGAGAGTTTCATTACTTCCGCCTTAGTCCGACAGTCTGAAATACCAACCACTCGTTTGGAGCGAGCTATCTCTATCACCATGGTTGACGGAAGTTATATCCCTGAAGGGATCATCACCCACTATACAGTTCCTCTAAAGATGAAAGTTGGTATTCTCCATTCTGAAGTTATCTCTTTCCTGGTAATTCCCAAAGCCTCTCAAAAAATAATCCTAGGATTCCCGTGGTTGCAGGAGCACAACCCCCGCTTGGATTGGCAAACTATGGACGTACTCGCCTGGGGGGAGTCGTGTTCTCAAAGCTGTTTATCCACCATCAAGCCACTCTTTACCCTACACTCCACTGATCTCCCAGATGCCTATAAGCCCTTTCTGGAAGGGTTCAGTAAGCAAGGGGCGGATACCTTGCCTCCCCACCGAAGTTGGGACTGCCCTATCGATTTACTGCCTGGTAAAACACCTCCCAGAGGCCGAATGTACCCTTTATCTCTCCCAGAAACCCAAGCGATGTCTGAGTACATACAGGAGAATTTGGCCAAAGGGTTCCTTCGCCCTTCCTCTTCTCCAGCCGGGGCAGGGGTTTTTTTTGTTAAGAAGAAGGACGGGTGCCTACGGCATTGCATCGATTACCGGGGCCTCAATGAAATTACAGTTAAGAACAGATACCCCTTGCCCTTGATTAGAGGGCTACCATTTTCACCAAATTGGACCTGCGGGGAGCTCATAACCTTACACGCATTCGTGCAGGAGACGAGTGGAAGACTGCGTTCAATACTCACGACGGGCATTACGAATACCTGGTGATGCCTTTTGGCTTATGCAATGCTCCAGCAGTCTTCCAGAATTATGTCAACGAGTTATTCCGAGATCTCCTCTATAAGTGCCTGGTTGTGTATCTGGACGATATTCTAATATTTTCCAAAGATCTGAAAGTCCATCGGGAACAAGTCAGAGAAGTCTTGAGACGTCTAAGGGAAAATCGACTCTTTTGTAAACTGGAGAAGTGCACGTTTGAGGTTCCCTCCATCCTTTTTTTAGGTTGCATCATTTCCGGGAGGGAATTACAGATGGATCCTGCCAAAGTCCAAGCAATCAGAAATTGGACCCTTCCTACCACTCTGAAGGGAATCCAGCGTTTTTTAGGCTTCGCCAATTTCTATAAGAAGTTTATTAAAGATTATTCCTCCATCATTGCCCCGATTACAGCACTAACAAGAAAAGGGTCTAATTCTGCAGCTTGGCCACCTGAGGCACTAAAAGCCTTTTTGTTTCTAAAAGAGGCCTTCATGTCTGCTCCCATCCTTTGGCAACCTGATCTCAGTCGTCCTTTTCAGGTGGAGGTGGATGCTTCTTCAGTAGGAGTGGGGGCCGTCTTATCCCAGTACTTCGAGGATCAGAAAGCTCATCCTTGTGCTTATTTTTCCCGAAGATTCTCTCCAGCAGAACAAAACTACGCCATTGGAGAACAAGAATTGCTTGCCATAAAACTTGCTTTTGAAGAGTGGAGGTACTTACTGGAAGGAGCTCAGCACCCAGTCTCAGTAACCACAGATCACAAAAATCTTTTATATCTTCAGACCGCCCGATGTTTAAACCCACGGCAAGCCAGGTGGGTACTGTTCTTCTCACATTTTTCTTTCAAGCTCTGTTATCGTCCAGGGTCTCTTAATCGGAAAGCAGATGCGCTCTCGCGTTCATTGAATTCAGATGAGTCCACAGATCTTCCGGGCATACAATTCATCCTAGATCCTGCCTCTTTTGCTGCAACTCATACTACTCCGCTTCCGCCACCGGGGAAAACCTTTGTTGCACCAGAACTCAGGAAAAAACTGCTCACGTGGGCTCATACCTCACCGTGTATGGGGCACGCAGGTAGCCTCAAGACTCTTAAGTTCATCCAACGCTCCTATTGGTGGCCTCATCTGAAGACAGATGTTTTGGAATTCATAGCTGCCTGCCCAAAGTGCGCCCAACATACAAGTCCAAGAGGATCACCATCGGGTCTTCTTCATCCGCTATCGGTTCCACAAAAACCCTGGACACACATCTCCATGGACTTTATAACTGACCTACCTCTCTCCAGAGGACAAAACTCCATTTGGGTCATTGTGGACTGATTATCCAAAATGGCGCACTTTGTCCCACTCACAGGTCTTCCAACCGCTCCACAACTATCAAAAATGTTCATATCAGACATCTTCCGGTTACATGGACTTCCACAAGAGATAGTGTCCGATCGAGGGCCTCAGTTTGTGGCTAAATTCTGGAGAGCACTGAGTTCAGCTCTTGGAATGGAATTAAGTTTCTCTTCTGCATACCATCCCCAAACGGATGGCCAGACTGAGAGAGTGAACCAAGACTTAGAGACTTTCCTACGACTCTTCATGTCTTCTTCTCAGGACGATTGGCTGGACTAACTTCCATTTGCTGAATTTGCTCACAATAATCTTTACCATTCCGCTACTCATTCCACACCCTTTTATGTGAATTACGGACTTCATCCACGTGTTCCTGCTTTCCAATCTCTCCCAGCTCTCGAAGTACCTGCTGCAGAGTTAGCCCTTCAGCAATTCACTAAGATGTGGAAACAAGTTCATGAGGCTCTGCTTAAAACGTCCAATAAATACAAGTTTTTTGCAGATCGGAAACGGAAGGCTGTCCCTAGTCTCAAAGTGGGTGATCAAGTCTGGATTTCTACTCGAAACTTAAGACTTAAGGTCCCTTCCAAGAAATTTGCCCCCAGATTCATTGGACCATATCCTATTGAAAAAGTATTGAATCCAGTAGCATACAAAGTGACGTTGCCTTCATACTTGAAGATCCCAAATGCATTTCACATCTCCTTACTGAAGCCCCTCATACTGAACCGTTTTTCGGGCTGCGCTCCCTAGACCTCCCAAGGTGCAAGCTGCTGAGGGCGAAGAATTTGAAGTTCATAGGATCCTTGACTGTCGTAAAAGATATGGTCGTCTCCAATATCTTATTGATTGGAAGGGATATGGACCGGAGGAAAGGTCCTGGGTTTCTGAAGAGGACATCCATGCTCCAAGATTAGTCCGGGCCTTTCATACCAAGAATCCGATGAAAGCACAAGGGTGTTCAGAGCCCACCCTTAAAAGGGGGGGGGGGACTGTCAGGCTCCGGAGCCTTACCTCCGTCGGGTGCTCCCGCGGGTTACCATCCCGCTGGTTGGCGCGGCTGCGGCGGCAGGGAGCTGCTGGCGGAGGGTCCTTTTGGACGGATGTGCGGCTGCCAAGGGCCGGGGCTGAGGGTCCCAGAGAGCCGGGTGCTGCGGTGGGGATCGCTGCGGTAAGGTCCTCTAGTGGTGACACAGTATAGTGTGTCAGAGACAGAAGCTGGCTAAAGCTGTGTGCTAACAGCTAAGTATGTCTCCTGTGGTGGGGGCAGCCATGTTGGAGACCAGAGTATTACCAATGAAGTTCCCAATCTGTGTCCAGCCAATCCTGCGTGTTCTCCCCTTACAAAAGGGGTCTGGCTCAGAGGGAGAGTGCCAGTGCTTCATGTTACCTCCTTGTGAAAGGTTCTCCAGCTCTGTGCTCTCAGGTTACTTCTGGTTCCCTGGTCCTGGTTGTTCTCATCCATCGGTTACCTAAACGCTGCTGCAGTCCTGCTGTCTAAGTCCGTTGCCACTCGTGGAAGCGCTCACGGGGTCCCAGGTCGTAGAGGAGCTCCAGGTGCTAACGGCGGTTCCCGCAGACGTCTCAATTTCTTCAAAGTCCAAGTTCTTCAGCCTCGTCTTTCAATCACAAACCAGTCTTCATTTCTTCAAAGTCCAAGTTCTTCAGCCTCATCTTTCAATCACAAACCACAGTCCTCATTTCTTCAAAGTCCAAGTTCTTCAGCCTCGTCTTTCAATCACAAACCACAGTCTTCATTTCTTCAAAGTCCAAGTTCTTCAGCCTCGTCTTTTAATCATAAAACACAGTCTTCAGCTCTTCTTTACCGGAGTTCTTCAGCTTCACTCTTCAAGTAATTTAACCATAGACTCTAATTCTTCCAGTTCCTTCAATTGCTCCAATATTCGTGTACAGCCTGATTACTCATTAAAACTACAGTTATCTTCCTACGAAGTCCTCCTTTTCTTTACGCCCTCCGGCCAACGTTAACACTTACTTTGGCTTCCACCCCATGAGGAGGAGTTACATTCAGCCACCTCGTTTGCTCTCCTCATAGGTAGCTGTCCCTTCGGCCAAAGCTCGGTTGTCGGAACCCCAACTTACGCCGAGCGTGACATGGTCTCGACAGGAATACGTTCTTGGAACTGTAGTAGCTTGGCCCTTACAATCTCTGTTGTCAGCTTATGTAAAAGAAAGAAAAAAGAATCCTCCTGGTGCGCAAAGCAGCCTATACCGGGATTGCACTAAAAGGGCGACTCCCTCACCCCCACAATTTACCAACAACAAAAAATTTGTGCAAACCAAAACTGGTAAATGGCGCTATAAAAGGCACATATATAGCCCCAAATTAGGTGTCACAGTAATTAATGACAAAAGAAACAATATCACAACACTGACAACAGTATGAGTGACACTACTCTTAATTACGTTCCTGTAGTACGTTCAAAATCCAGCGTGTCATATCATCTCTTAGATATCTCTGTCCGTCCCTCTTAATTTTCCGTCAGGTCAAGGGTCTCAGTTGTAGCAATCATATATGAAACAAGAAAAAAGGACCATATCTCGTGCAGTACGTTCTTTTTCTTTTAATATAACATATAAACTTAACACTACATATATAAAAATCCAAAGCACACTAAGCGTCGTGTGATCTCCCACACAGGTAAAGGGGGAAATAATTACCGGAAAGTTTGAGAACCCGTAAAAGTTCTCAAACAGGTGTAATTCAAATTCCAGATGGCCTCCCGGGAAATGGTCCACTGGAATCCGGTATTCAGTTCCTCCCTGAAGTAATGAGGGGCTCACAGACGCTGTACCACCAACGCGTTTCAAACCCTTCTGGGTCCTTTGTCTTCCCTGGATGTTCCTTAAATTGTATTTTAATTGATTTCCAGAACCATCATCAACCAGGATTACAGCATTCCTTCACATCTCTGGAGATAGGCATTAGCCGCGGATATTCTGTTAACCAGTTACGTGCTGCGAGTGCATGACGCTGCCGGCGGGAAGAGGCGCCTCACATTCCGCAGCTACCGCAGGGTCCAAACAACACTGATACCTGTGTATCGCTGCAGCCCGCACCCTGGACTCGGCACCCCTGCCGGGAACGTAAGTGGCGGTAGGCTCCAGCCAGACCCCCGAACACGTCGCTTTTAAAGCGGGACAGACACCCTCTGCTTTACTCGCAGCACGTAACTGGTTAACAGAATATCCGCGGCTAATGCCTATCTCCAGAGATGTGAAGGAATGCTGTAATCCTGGTTGATGATGGTTCTGGAAATCAATTAAAATACAATTTAAGGAACATCCAGGGAAGACAAAGGACCCAGAAGGGTTTGAAACGCTTTGGTGGTACAGCGTCTGTGAGCCCCGCATTACTTCAGGGAGGAACTGAATACCGGATTCCAGTGGACCATTTCCCGGGAGGCCATCTGGAATTTGAATTACACCTGTTTGAGAACTTTTACGGGTTCTCAGACTTTCCGGTAATTATTTCCCCCTTTACCTGTGTGGGAGATCACACGACGCTTAGTGTGCTTTGGATTTTTTATATATGTAGTGTTAAGTTTATATGTTATATTAAAAGAAAAAGAACGTACTGCACGAGATACGGTCCTTTTTTCTTGTTTCATATATGATTGCTACGACTGAGACCCTTGACCTGACGGAAAATTAAGAGGGACGGACAGAGATATCTAAGAGATGATATGACACGCTGGATTTTGAACGTACTACAGGAACGTAATTAAGAGTAGTGTCACTCATACTGTTGTCAGTGTTGTGATATTGTTTCTTTTGTCATTAATTACTGTGACACCTAATTTGGGGCTATATATGTGCCTTTTATAGCGCCATTTACCAGTTTTGGTTTGCACAAATTTTTTGTTGTTGGTCTGTTGTCAGCTTAGTATCATTTGATTCTAAAGCAACCACCAAAAAAATCTAATTCTGGCGTCACATTCTGCACATAGGCGTGCGCAGCCAATGTTATTAGGGGGTGCACCGCAGAAGGGGTGTGTCTAGCACCGCCTTATGGGTGTGTCTAGCACCACCTTTTGGGCGTGTCTAGCACTATTTTACATTCTCTCAGTAGATTCACATGGCTTAATCCAATTTCTCCCTAGTTCCTAATACTACAAGTAGACATAATACACCCAAGAGAAATAAAATGAAACATAATGGTGTGACCACCGCCCAGTACTGACTGTCCGCTATGGCATAACTCTTAGTCCTAGCTGCCGCTGCACCCTATCACTGCTTACACTTCACCAACCTATCCCTGACCCAGTGGCGGAACTAGAGAGTGGTGGGCCTAGCTGCATATGAATTCACACACACACACACACACACACACACACACACACACACACACACACACACACACACACACACACACACACACACACACACACACACACCACCCTTTGCACCCGCCAGCACCTACACCTCGATTTTGAGTTGTCCACTCTGAAAAGTACGAGAGATTTAGATGGCTGAACATTTCAGTTTTAATATAACACAAGTCAAGTTTAAAATATACACATGCCATTAGAGCCACATCTGCCTCTTTCTATGCCATCAACCTCCTCTGCAGGACACCAGCATTTGTCATACATGTCCTCATGCTCACCAGCTACTGACAGTAGTGCCCCTTACTCACATTACGCTACACAGTATGAGTCGAAATTCATATTATGCCACACAGTATGAGGCAAAATTCACATTATGCCACACAGTATGAGGCAAAATTCACATTATGCCACACAGTATGAGCCGAAGTTAACATTACCCCACACAGTATGAGCTGAAAGTCACTTTACACCACACGGTATGAGCCGAAATTCACATTATGCTACACAGTATGAGCCGAAATTCACATTATGCCACACGGTATGAGCCGAAATTCACATTATGCCACACAGTATGAGCCGAATTTCACATTACCCCACACAGTATAAGCCAAACTTCACATTACGACACACAATATGAGTGTCATCTATATTTCTATATGCTAATACTAAAAAAGAGGTGGTGCTACAATACCAATCTTATCATTGTATATAAATAAAGTTACTAAAAAGGAAAGAATGAGATCTATAAGTGTACTCTGGAAACAAGTGAATGCTAACATATTTATGTGGTCCTTCTTTATTTTTTTATGAGTGCATCCAGATATTTTTTTGCGTGTGTGTGTGTTGGGGGGTAACTTCATGCATACATAGTAATAGTATATATAGTATATACATGCCCCCTGGCTGGCCTGGCCAAATACAGTATGATTTTTTTTTTGTTTTTTTAAAGAAAATAATGAGATATAAGAAAATGCACTCATTAAAATAAAAAAAGAAAAGGGATATCTCCTATATAATAGCCCAGATCTGTGATCTTGTGATTCATTTGCTAACGCTGGGCGGAGTCACAACAGTGGGCGGAGTTAGTCAAATGAGTCACAGATCTGGCCAAATCTATAGGACACTAGGAGCAGCTGCAGAATCAGATAGTATGGACATGGCACAGGCAGGGTGCATACCTCCCAGCTTTCAAACACACACACACACACACACACACACACACACACACACACACACACACACGGCGAAAAGGGGGCGTGGCTTCACGGGAGGGCCCCCGTTTTCGTCAGTGAGGGGGCATGCCCAGCGCTCTGTGAGCTGCTGGCATGCCCCCAGGGGCTGATTATGAGTCCGGGGGGCACAGGGTACTTGAGACAGGGGAGCCCTATCTCATTGCTGTGCCTGCTGTGGGTTGGGGGCGTGGCCACGCCCCATTATGCAAATTCCGTTTGTTTTTTTTTTTTTTTAATGGTATTTTGGCCCCTCAGCTAGAGGTAAATCCAGAGGAGGTGGTCGCTCCCCCTACACACCCGCACAGGCAGAAGAAAGCAGGGAGACTGCTGCCTCCCTGCAACACCACAGACCTGCCAATACGCAGCAGTGTGTGCTGACTGTAGCACAATGCTGCCGCTGTTGCTGGCAGGACGGGGGAGCTTCTGAGCTGGGACAGAGCTACTCCAGCCAGGGGGCCCCCTAAAACTGTGGGGCCAACGGGACGTACCGCCTGCCCCCCCCACCCCCCCCTTAATCCGGCTCTGCTGCTGGAACCCCCCCTTAATCCGTACCCCCTGATGCCCCCTCTCCCTCTGTCTCCACTATTCACCGCTGCTCTGCTAAGCAGAACAGCGAGTACAGGAGCTTTCCAACTGCCCCCCCCCCCCCACCGCCGGACACTGCGACCCGCGGGTGGGACAGCGGGACAGACCCCAAAAAATGGGACTGTCCCGCGAAAATTGGGACATTTGGGAGGTATGGGGGTGTGTGAGGGGGTATGCCATACTTGACCCCCACATCAGCATACTCAGCAGGGTCTCTCTGGCAGGGAGGAGCGTCACTTTCTGGCACACTCCCCGCTTCTTAGCTGTAGTTTTGTGGGTCACTAGCCGCTGTGCACTTTCCGTACTGCCTCTGTTATCTCCAGCCCCTGCGACCCCACCGCTAGCTGCAGCGCTGCCACCCGCAGTGATTTGCGCCCAGCTCCTTCACACACTTTAGCCGGCGGGTAGCGCTGCAGAAGTCCGCGCTGCTTGCAGGCTCTGACCCCCTCCTCCCTCCAGCATCAGCGTCTCCTGGGAGCTAACCAGTCACTCCCAGTCTCCCCTTACCATAGTGCCCAGCAGCCGTGAGGTCCGCGCCACATGCATGCTATGACCCCCTCCTCCCTCCAGCCGCAGCATCTCCTGGGGGCTAACCAGTCACTCCCAGTCTCACCTTACCACAGTGCCCGGCAGCTGCGCGAGGTCTGCGGTGTGTGACTGAGGAGGGGGGGAGTGATGCGGACGGGCAGAGGAAGCAGGAATACAGCCTAAGAGAGTCAGCCATGCCAAGTCTCCACCAGCAGCAGATGCCAACAGGTTGGAGTGGAACAGCAGCAGCCAGCAGCAGTGACTCCGGTAAGACAGATCTGTCTGTCACCACTGTTCTGTCCCTAATACCAATCTCTCCCGTGCCCTGTGTTCTGTCATGTCCCTGTCACCCCTGGCCTTGACCTGCCACCCTTATCCTGGCCCTTTCACCCTTATCCTGGCCCTTTCACCCTTATCCTGGCCCTGTCACCCTTATGCTGGCCCTGCTACCCCTATCCTGGCCCTGTCACCCCTGTGCTTGCCCTGTCAACCCTATACTGGCCCTGTTACCCCTGTCCTGGTCCTGCCGCCCCTACACTGACCCTGTCACCCCTATCCTGTCCCTGTCATTTCTGTCCTGGCCCCGTCGCCCATGTCCTGGCCCCGTCACCCCTGTCCTGGCCCCGTCACCCCTGTTCTGACCTTGTCACCCCTGTTCTGACCCTGTCACCCCTGTCCTGGCCCAGTCAACCCTGTTCTGACCCTGTCACCCCTGTCCTGGCCCTGTTACTGCATACCCTCCAACTACCTTTTTGGCAGGTACAGTACCCGCAGCACCTCCAGACCTCTCCCCAATGCACCACACCTCCGCACCTTCCCCTCCACCACATGCAGCACTCCACCCCTCCCCCACATGCTGTGCCTCCAGACCTCCTACACCACCCGCGGCTCCCACTCCTCCGCCCCTTCACCACCCCCAGCAATCTCCAGGCCCCCTCCACCATTCACCCCCCTTATATGTCTCCCCCACACCTGCCCCCCTCCACCCGCAGCATCTACAGACACCCTCCTCCATCCGCGGTCCCCCCCTCTCCCACCCCTCCCCCACCAATGGCACCCCCGCACCTGCCCCACCACCACCTGCAGCACCTCCGGACCTCCTTCCCCATCTGCCGCAACACCCGTACCTGCCCCTCCCCTACCCATGGCGCCTACGGACCCCTACCCCACCAGTGGCACTCCCGCCCCTTCCCATCCCACAGCACCTCCGGAACCCTTCACCCATCTGCAACATCCCCACACCTGCCCCTCCCCCACCCATGGCACCCCTGCCCCTCCCCCACCTGCAGTGCCTCCGGACCCCTCCCCCATCTGCATCCCCCACTCCTCTGCTCCTCCCCCACCCGCAGCACCTCCCAACCCTTCCCCATCCGGGCCCCACCCCCACTTCCGCCCCCCCTCCATCCGCAGCATCTGCAGACACCATCCGCAGTACCCCCCGCACCCGCTACATTCTGTACATTGTGGCCTGCAGGTGCTGTTCACGCCGTCGCAAGGGGCTGCGCCTCCTTCACCATCGCACACCCTTTCATTGTGCAATATTTAACCACTAACAAAGGAATGCAGGTGATACTCCATATAACACAAATATTGAACCCCAGAAAGGCATGCAAGGGTTAAGGGGGCGTAGCCCCTTGCGACGGTGTGAAGAGCGCCCGTAGGGCGCGATGAAGCACCTAGTATATATATATATATATACATACATATAAATATATATATATATACACATATAAGCTGAGCCAAGCATTCAGTAGTTTCCTGAGTGCACCGATACACTATACTGTAGGTGCACTCAGGAAACTACTAAATGCTTGGCTCAGCTTGTGTGTGTGTGTGTGTGTGTGTGTTTAAAAAAAATAGAGCCAAAGTAAAAAAGAATAAAAGAAAAGAATGACAGAGTATCACCCTCTGCTGTCTCAGGCTCTGCTGTGTCCTCCACTCCGGCAGCGGCTCCGAGTCCTCCTGAGAAGAACGCTGCCTGAGCTGGGCCTGCGGCGCTGGCGGGACGGCAGTGGCAGGGCACACTGAGAGCCGAGTGAGAAGGGAGGGAGCACCGTGTGACACCGATACGTCACACCAAGAGGCGCAGCCTGACGTGAGTCCCCTCTGTGCAGCCACTATAGACTTGCTGTTGCGCATAGTGTACATCGTCCGCGGCGGGAGGCGGGCGCTGCAGGGGGGATCGACGGCACAGTGATTATGCTGTAACAGCTGTGGCGTGTGGGGGGTGCCGGACATTAGGGGGTGCCTGTGCGCACCAGGCACCCCCCGTGCGCACGCCTATGATTCTGCAACATCCTCATTGCCACTTCTTCCTCGTCCACCTGTGCCACAATAACTTATCGATATAACCGTTCATGTCCTTGCAGGCGCTCAGTTTCTTCCACGATGGCTCTGTCTACATTATCTGGGTTTGGACCTGCTTCTGAGTCTATTTTGACCTTCCACAACTTTTCCCTCTTAAGCTGCATCTCCATGGCAAACTTCCATGTAGTGTAGTTCTCTGAACCTTTCAGCTTAGCAAAGCTTATACTGTGTCCTGTGTTTTACATCTTCTCTGCGCTTCTATAAAATGTCACTTTTAACTTTATCTGTGTGTTCTTTTATTCTGTGCTACTTACTCAAACACTCAGGGGTTAATCTTCAAGCATGCAGGTCTGGACCCATAACCTGTTGGCAGAGTATTGCGGTGCCTGGTGCAGTGACGTTAGTCCACACACTTAATAAGTTTAAACAGCAATGCAGGTTTATTCAGTGTACACACAGGTGACTCGGATGTATTGTTATACTAGGCAATTGGTCCTTTATAACAGACAGAGTAACACAGTGATGATAGCGGTACTTGTCGGTATGCTCAGTGCGGTACTTGCAGGAACGCTGTAAGTCTCTCACTTTCTGTTCACACCAGAGGCGTAACTGTGGGAGGCAACGGAGTCAGCTGCCGCCGGGCTCCTGCTCTGTAGGAATGAGTGTGTTCCGTGTGTTCCGTGATACCATTCAATGAAGTTAATTGATAGCCACCGCTATCTCTTCCTCCCTGCACCTTACAAGTCACAACCTCTTTATTATACATACACATTTTACAAGTATCATCCCCAGGATTAGAACCCACGAGCTATTACACCGGAAGCAGACACCTTACTGATGAAGCTATTTGCTTTGGAATTCTAACTATATGAAGTTACTTCTCTGGCAATTACAAGTAACTTCATATAGTTAGAAATCTCATGCTTCCTATACAGGAGAAAATAGCTCCATCAGCAAGGTGTCTGCTTCCAGTGTAATAGGTTGTGGGTTCTAGTCCTGGGTATGACACTTTTAAAATAATTGTTAGAGAAATAATCGGCATTGTGAGAGACTGAGCAGATCTATGTGGTGTGTGGCTGTACTACACTACATAGATCTGCCTAGACGCAGTGGTTTTGAACTTTCAATTCTAACTTCAAATAGTTAGAACCTGCAGGCTTGCTAAGCAGGAGCAAATAGCTTTACCAATAATGTATCTGCTTTCAGTGTAACAGGTCATGGGCTCTAATCCTGGGTATGACTGCTAAGAAGGTGTGATTTAAAATAAGTGACAATGAAATGTGTGTGTATATACTGTATATATATATATACACTGTAGATATGCACCTAATTTTTTATACATAAGACTCCATATACATATATTATCTGTAATATATATTTATATATATATATATATATATATATACATACATACTGTACATGCATATATTATTTATCTATCTATATATAATGAGGGGGGCACCAATATATATCTTGCCTCCGGGCATCTGGGACGAACTTAACGCCACTGGTTCACACTGGGCTCCGCTCCCGGTCTCAGCTCTCAGACTTGCACAGTTAGTCACTAAGATGGAGGAACAGAACATGTGCTAGGCTCTGCCTCCCAAAGACACTGACACTAGGGGATGAACACTAGAGGATGCGCCCATGAGATCCTATGTATGAGGAGACAGGCACAGAGCGCACCATTTACAAACATCTCCAAGCTTTGATACATATGCCCCACTGTGTCTGATCCTCAACAATGGATGCTTGTGGACTTATAAAAGGTTTCCAGTGTACGGTTCTGAGTCAGGACGCTATTCCCTCCAAACACTAAGTAAAGCTCTCACTTCAGTTGGACTTTCTGCAGGGAACCACAAGTCTCAGCCAGCCTGCTTGTTGCAGTCTCGCCCTCTCAGCTGCTTATCCCTGTATCTGTACTATCCAGCTCTCCTCTCTCTGCAACTCCAACTGTTCTTTTTTTTAATTAAAATAGTGCTGACCTCTATGCCCTTTTCCAAAATGGCCTAATGTGAGTCAGATCTCACTGGTCACCAAATGGCTATCATCACCTGTGGAGTAATAGTTTGTGATCGCAGTCAGGGCCGGATAAGGGACCTAATTCAGATCTGATGGCTCCTCTGTCAATTTGCAGAGTATTGCGATCAGATAGCCGCCACCCAGACAGAGGGAATAACCACCCCGCGCAAGCCTACGCCGTGCGAAAATCTCTGCGAACGCCGGTCAGCTGCAAATCTGTTCACAACTCACTCACCATCGAATTATTTTTCCAGTCTGTGCAGCCTTTGTGCAGCCCAGGACTTACTCCTACAGTACGATACACACAGGCTGATCGGGGCCGGAGCTGACGTCACACACCCTCCCTGAAAACGCTTGGGAACGCTTGGGTTTTTCCTGACACTCCCAGAAAACGAGCAGTTACCACCCACAAACGCCCGCTTCCTGTCAATCAGCCTGCGTACGGCTAGCGATAAAAAAAGTCGCTGGATTTTTTTTGCAGTTTTGCCTCGCGCCTGCGCATTACGATCTGTACGCATGCGCAGTCGATCGATAATCAGCCACCTTTGCGAATTAGCACAACAACGATCAGGTTTGAATTACCCCCTAAGGTCTGTGGGGGCCCCTGGGCAACAAATTTGTGGGGGCTCTTATCAATAAAAGTGATATAATGTCGATCTTATAAAAATAAAGTATAATTTATAATATATAATCTAGCTGGAAGGAAGGGGTTTTATCAAGAACACAGAAACCCTTAGTAGGGTGGCACAGCTTCACAAGCACTGTCTGTCTAAATGGATTGGTAAAACGTCATTTATAATTATAATAAGTGATACAGTCTCAGAGGCAGCTGAGCTTATATCTCACAAAACAACTCACATGATTAATATTCTGTATCAGCTCTGTCTGCAGCGTGCCCTGGCTGCTGCAGGTCCACACACCGGCGCTATGCCTCAAAGCCGCTGCATCTCAGGGATAGGGTAGTGATAGGGGGGTCCAGCCTGGGAACCCCATGAAGACAAAGCCGCCCGCCACTATCTCACAGCCTGCACCGCTGAGGATGGAGCTGAGAGTACAATGGCGCTGCCTCACTTTCAGCTCCTGTGCGCCATAATAATCCCAGTGCCCGCTGCGGAGAAAGTGATTGGAATCCAGCGAGAGTGCAGCTGCATCTCGGCGGCCGTATACCGGGGACAACGGAGGCACAGCTGAACGCTGTGCTCCGTCTTCAGTGTCGGTGGTGTCCGATTCAGTGGGAGAGTGTTTGTGAGCCCCTAATGTGTGTGGGCCCTGGGACGACCGCCCCTGTCGCTCCCCCCCCTTATGCGCAGCATATTATCTGTGTGTGGGGAAAGTCTGTAAGTGATACTGCACCACTGCAGTGTATGCTCTGATTCCGAACTTCTCTCCTCTGTAACTATTGCAGTTGCTCATCCTGAATTTATACATTGATTACATGGATTTTAAAAACAAAACAAACAAACAAACAAACAAACAGAAAACATCAGTGACATAATTACGACCTGGTAACTGCAACAGTATTTGAAGTGGCGCGATGCGCTGCGGAGCGTTCTGTTTACCGGCATAGAATGAGTCATGTTAGAGAGTCTGGAATAAATCTAAAATAAAATCGAACAGTCTCATAAAATCTAGAGATGTGCGGCGGACACTTTTCGGGTTCTGTGTTTTGTTTTTTCGATCTGGATCTCCGCTCGTATTTTGGGTCTGGACCACCCTATCAGGTTTTGGTTTTGGATCTGGATGATTTTTGAAAAAAACATAAAAACAGCTAAAATCACAGAATTTGGGGGTAATTTTGATCCTACGGTATTATTAACCTCAACATCATTCATTTCCACTCATTTCCAGCCTATTCTGAACACCTCACACCTCACAATATTGTTTTTAGGCCAAAAGGCTGCACCGAGGTAGCTGGATGACTAAGCTAAGCGACACAAGTGGGCGGCACAAACACCTGGCACATCTAGGAGTGGCACTGCAGTGTCAGACAGGATGGCAGTTTTAAAAACTAGGCCCCAAACAGCAGCACATGATGCAAAGAAAAAAAAAAGAGGTGCAAGATGGAATTGTCCTTGGGCCCTCCCACCCACCCTTATGTTGTATAAACAGGACATGCACACTTTAATAAACCCATCATATCAGCGACAGGTGGTCCCCCTGGAAAAAGCTCGCCAAGTTCTCCGAATCATAGCTGGCTACAAACATACCACCTCCATATTTGATGACTTTTCACATTATGAGAAGAGTCAAGAGGAAGAGGACAGAGTCAAGTAGGTGATTAAAAATTAGAGATGTGCACTGGACATTTTTCGGGTTTTGTGTTTTGGTTTTGGATTCGGTTCCGCTGCCGTGTTTTGGATTCGGACGCGTTTTGGCAAAACCTCCCTGAAATTTTTTTGTCGGATTCGGGTGTGTTTTGGATTCGGGTGTTTTTTAAAAAAAAACACTAAAAAACAGCTTAAATCATAGAATTTGGGGGTCATTTTGATCCCATAGTATTATTAACCTCAATAACCATAATTTCGACTCATTTCCAGTCTATTCTGAACACCTCACACCTCACAATATTATTTTTAGTCCTAAAATTTGCACCGAGGTCGCTGGATGGCTAAGCTAAGCGACACAAGTGGCCGACACAAACACCTGGCCCATCTAGGAGTGGCACTGCAGTGTCAGGCAGGATGGCCCTTCAAAAAAATTGTCCCCAAACAGCACATGATGCAAAGATAAATGAAAGAAAAAAGAGGTGCAAGATGGAATTGTCCTTGGGCCCTCCCACCCACCCTTATGTTGTATAAACAGGACATGCACACTTTAACAAACCCATCATTTCAGTGACAGGGTCTGCCACACGACTGTGGCTGAAATTACTGGTTGGTTTGGGCCCCCACCAAAAAAGAAGCAATCAATCTCTACAGAGGCAAGATGTCCACCTCCTCCTTGTCGTCCAATTCCTCACCCCTTTCACTGTGTACATCCCCCTCCTCACAGAGTATTAATTCGTCCCCACTGGAATCCACCATCTCAGGTCCCTGTGTACTTTCTGGAGGCAATTGATGGTGAATGTCTCCACGGAGGAATTGATTATAATTAATTTTGATGAACATCATCTTCTCCACATTTTCTGGAAGTAACCTCGTACACCGATTGCTGACAAGGTGACCGGCTGCACTAAACACTCTTTCGGAGTACACACTGGAGGGGGGGGCAACTTAGGTAAAATAAAGCCAGTTTGTGCAAGGGCCTCCAAATTGCCTCTTTTTCCTGCCAGTATACTTACGTCTGACGTGCCTACTTAGATGCGGTCACTCATATAATCCTCCACCATTCTTTTAATGGTGACAGAATCATATGCAGTGACAGTAGACGACATGTCAGTAATCGTTGGCAGGTCCTTCAGTCCGGACCAGATGTCAGCACTCGCTCCAGACTGCCCTGCATCACCGCCAGCGGGTGGGCTCGGAATTCTTAGTCTTTTCCTCGCAGCCCCAGTTGCGGGAGAATGTGAAGGAGGAGCTGTTGACGGGTCACGTTCCGCTTGAGTTGTCAAGTGTCTCACCAGCAGGTCTTTGAACATCTGCAGACTTGTGTCTGCCGGAAAGAGAGATACAACGTAGGCTTTAAACCTAGGATCGAGCATGGTGGCCAAAATGTAGTCCTCTGATTTCAACAGATTGACCACCCGTGAATCCTGGTTAAGCGAATTAAGGGATCCATCCACAAGTCCCACATGCCTAGCGGAATCGCTCCGTTTTAGCTCCTCCTTCAATCTTTCCAGCTTCTTCTGCAAAAGCCTGATGAGGGGAATGACCTGACTCAGGCTGGCAGTGTCTGAACTGACTTCACGTGTGGCAAGTTCAAAGGGTTGCAGAACCTTGCACAACGTTGAAATCATTCTCCACTGCGCTTGAGTCAGGTGCATTCCCCCTCCTTTGCCTATATTGTAGGTAGATGTATAGGCTTGAATGGCCTTTTGTTGCTCCTCCATCCTCTGAAGCATATAGAGGGTTGAATTCCACCTCGTTACCACCTCTTGCTTCAGCTGATGGCGGGGCAGGTTCAGGAGTGTTTGCTGGTGCTCCAGTCTTCGGCAC
Source organism: Pseudophryne corroboree (assembly GCF_028390025.1). NCBI lineage: Eukaryota > Metazoa > Chordata > Amphibia > Anura > Myobatrachidae > Pseudophryne > Pseudophryne corroboree. The sequence continues at coordinate 18,094,258 of NC_086453.1, read as the reverse complement.
GCGGTGGCTGAATGCCGAAAGTGGCCCGCAATTCTTCGGGCCACCGACAGCATCTCTTGCACGCCCCTGTCGTTTTTTAAAAAATTCTGCACCACCAAATTCAATGTATGTGCAAAACATGGGACGTGCTGGAATTTGCCCACATATAATGCACGCACAATATTGGTGGCGTTGTCCGATGTCACAAATCCCCAGGAGAGTCCAATTGGGGTAAGCCATTCTGCGATGATGTTCCTCAGTTGCCGTAAGAGGTTGTCAGCTGTGTGCCTCTTATGAAAAGCGGTGATACATAGCGTAGCCTGCCTAGGAACGAGTTGGCGTTTGTGAGATGATGCTACTGGTGCCACCGCTGCTGTTCTTGCTGCGGGAGGCAATACATCTACCAAGTGGGCTGTCACAGTCATATAGTCCTGAGTCTGCCCTGCTCCACTTGTCCACATGTCCGTGGTTAAGTGGACATTGGGTACAACTGCATATTTTAGGACACTGGTGAGTCTTTTTCTGACGTCTGTGTACATTCTCGGTATCGCCTGCCTAGAGAAATGGAACCTAGATGGTATTTGGTACCGGGGACACAGTACCTCAAACAATTCTCTAATTCCCTGTGAATTAACGGTGGATACCGGACACACGTTTAACACCAACGCAGCTGCCAAGACCTAAATTATCCACTTTGCAGCAGGATGACTGCTGTGATATTTCATCTTCCTCGCAAAGGACTGTTGGACAGTCAATTGCTTACTGGAAGTAGTACAAGTGGTCTTCCGACTTCCCCTCTGGGATGACGATCGACTCCCAGCAGCAACAACAGCAGCGCCAGCAGCAGTAGGCGTTACACTCAAGGATGCATCGGAGGAATCCCAGGCAGGAGAGGACTCGTCAGATTTGCCAGTGACATGGCCTGCAGGACTACTGGTTTTCCTGTCTAATGAGGAAATTGACACTGAGGGAGTTGGTGGTGTGGTTTGCAGGAGCTTGGTTACAAGAGGAAGGGATTTAGTTGTCAGTGGACTGCTTCTGCTGTCACCCAAAGTTTTTGAACTTGTCAATGACTTCTGATGAATGCGCTCCAGGTGACGTATAAGGGAGGATGTTCCTAGGTGGTTAACGTCCTTACCCCTACTTATTACAGCTTGACAAAGGCAACACACGGCTTGACACCTGTTGTCCACACCGAAGAGGTGAATTTTTTTGTAATTTGACCAGGCATGTCAATGGCCATATTCGTCCCACGGACAACAGGTGTCTCCCCGGGTGCCTGACTAAAACAAACCACCTCACCATCAGAATCCTCCTTGTCAATTTCCTCCTCAGCGCCAGCAACACCCATATCCTCATCCTGGTGTACTTCAACAGTGACATCTTCAATTTGACTATCAGGAACTGGACTGTGGGTGCTCCTTCCAGCACTTGCAGTGGGCGTGCAAATGGTGGAAGGCGCAAGCTCTTCCCGTCCAGTGTTGGGAAGGTCAGGCATCGCAACCGACACAATTGGACTCTCCTTGGGGATTTGTGATTTCGAAGAACGCACAGTTCTTTGCTGTGCTTTTGCCAGCTTAAGTCTTTTAATTTTTCTAGCGGGAGGATGAGTGCTTCCATCCTCATGTGAAGCTGAACCACTAGCCATGAACATAGGCCAGGGCCTCAGCCGTTCCTTGCCACTCCGTGTCGTAAATGGCATATTGGCAAGTTTACGCTTCTCCTCAGACGCTTTTAATTTAGATTTTTGGGTCATTTTACTGAACTTTTGTTTTTTGTATTTTACATTTTTCTACTATGACATTGGGCATCGGCCTTGGCAGACGACGTTGATGGCATTTCATCGTCTCGGCCATGACTAGTGGCAGCAGCTTCAGCACGAGGTGGAAGTGGATCTTGATCTTTCCCTATTTTACTCTCCACATTTTTGTTCTCCATTTTTTAATGTGTGGAATTATATGCCAGCAATATATTAATAGCAATGGCCTACTGTACTGTACTATATATGTATACTGTTGGTCACCAAAATGCTGCACTGTAATACTATATATACTGTAGTATTACAGTGCAGCATTTTGGTGACCCAACAGTATATAGGCCCTCATTCCGAGTTGTTCGCTCGCAAGCTGCTTTTAGCAGCTTTGCACACGCTAAGCCGCCGCCTACTGGGAGTGAATCTTAGCTTATCAAAATTGCGAACGAAAGATTAGCAAAATTGCGAATAGACACTTCTTAGCAGTTTCTGAGTAGCTCCACACTTACTCGGCAACTGCGATCAGTTCAGTCAGTTTCGTTCCTGGTTTGACGTCACAAACACTCCCAGCGTTCGGCCAGACACTTCTCCGTTTCTCCAGCCACTCCCGCGTTTTTCCCAGAAACGGTAGCGTTTTTTCGCACACACCCATAAAACGGCCAGTTTCCTCCCAGAAACACCCACTTCCTGTCAATCACATTATGATCACCAGAACGAAGAAAAAACCTTGTAATGCCGTGAGTAAAATACCTAACTGCATAGCAAATTTACTTGGCGCAGTCGCACTGCGGACATTGCGCATGCGCATTAGCGACTAATCGCTCCATTGCGAGAAAAATATAACGAGCGAACAACTCGGAATGACCCCCATAGTTGTGTACAGTAGGACATTGCTGTATCTTGCAGCTGTGTCACTGCACGTATCCATTCTATAACTGTGCGGCATTATACTACTCACAAAAATGCCGCACAGATATGGAATGGATACGTGCAGTGACACAGAGCTGCAAGATACAGCAATGGCCTACTGTACACAACTATATACTGTTGGGTCACCAAAATGCTGCACTGTAATACTATATATACTGCTCACAAAAATGCCGCACAGATATGGAATGGATACGTGCACTCAGTGACACAGAGCTGCAAGATACAGCAATGGCCTACTGTACTGTACTACTATAATTATTATATACTGGTGGTCCCCAGTCCCCACAATGCAGCACACTGATCAGATATTTGAAGCACACTGAGCACAGATATGGAGTGTTTTCAGGCAGAGAACGTAGATATTTTCAGCACACTGAGCACAGATATTTGCAGCACACTGAGCACAGATATTTGCAGCACACTGAGCACAGATATTTGCAGCACACTGAGCACAGATTACGGAGCTTTTCAGGGAGAGAACGCAGCCACGTCCTCTCCGTTCAATCTCCAAAGCACGAGTGAAAATGGTGGCGATGCGCGGCTCCTTATATAGAATACGAATCTCGCGAGAATCCGACAGCGGGATGATGACGTTCGGGCGCATTCTGGTTAACCGAGCAAGGCGGGAAGATCCGAGGCTGCCTCGGAACCGTGTAAAATGGCTGAAGTTCGGGGGGTTTCCGATCTCGAGGAACCGAACCCGCTCATCTCTATTAAAAATTAGAGAGGCACACTCAATCAGGAACAACACAAGGGGCGTCGGAATAGGGGGGGCAAGGGGGCAGCTTGCTCCCCCCAAACATGAGAGAGGCGCCCAGGTCCGGCGCTAGCCGCTCAGAGTCAGCAAAGCAGGGAGGCGCTCTCCCTGCTTTGCAGACTCTGCTGCTGCCGGCTGCCGCTGCGCCTGTCACACTGCATGACAGGCAACGGCGCCGGCAGCACAGGGATGGGAGGAGGGGTTAGACCGTACTCAATGTGAGAGCAGCAGTGGGGGAAGTCCCTGCAACTCACTGCGGTGCCTCTCGTCTCCTCCCCTCCCTGGTATCAGCAATAGGGTCAGAAGGACATGTGCCATGCAGTGATTGGAGGAGCTCGGCACATGCTGATTAGAAGAGCCCCTGATTGGAGGAGCTGGTGCCACATGCTCCTCTGACCCCTGGAACACGGAGGATGTCACAGCATGGTCTCTGTCTAAATGTGAGTATTCAACCTGCCTCCTCTGTCTCCATAGCTCCTGCCTGTCTCTGCCACCCTCTCTATGCAGCTGCTGTCTCTCTCTCTCTCTGTCTGACTGCTACATGGTTCTCTCTCTGTCCAGCATCTGCTCCCTCTCTGTAGCATCTGTCCCCCCTCTTTCTGCCCATCATCTGCCTCCCTCTTTCTGCCCATCATCTGCCCCCCTCTCCACAGCAACTGTCCCCCCATCTCTCTGCCAAGCATCTGTCCCCCCCTCTCTCTGCCCAGCATCTGCCCCCCTCTCCGCAGCATCTGTCCCCCCCTCTCTCTGCCCAGCATCTGCCCCCTCTCTGTAACATCTGTCCCCCCCTCTCTGCCCAGCATCTGTCCCCCTCTCTGTAACATCTGTCCCCCCCTCTCTGCCCAGCATCTGTCCCCCTCTCTGTAGCATCTGTCCCCCCTCTCTCTGCCCAGCATCTGCCCCCCTCTCTGTAACATCTGTCCCCCCTCTCTCTGCCCAGCATCTGCCCCCCTCTCTGTAGCATCTGTCCCCCCTCTCTCTGCCCAGCATCTGCCCCCCTCTCTGTAACATCTGTCCCCCCTCTCTCTGCCCAGCATCTGCCCCCCTCTCTGTAACATCTGTCCCCCCCTCTCTCTGCCCAGCATCTGTCCCCCCTCTCTGTAGCATCTGTCCCCCCTCTCTCTGCCCAGCATCTGCCCCCCTCTCTGTAACATCTGTCCCCCCCTCTCTCTGCCCAGCATCTGTCCCCCCTCTCTGTAACATCTGTCCCCCCTCTCTCTGCCCATCATCTGCCCCTTCTCCGCAGCATCTGTCCCCCCTCTCTCTGCCCATCATCTGCCCCCCTCTCTGTAGCATCTGTCCCCCTCTCTCTGCCCAGCATCTGTCCCCCTCTCTGTAACATCTGTCCCCCCTCTCTCTGCCCAGCATCTGCCCCCTCTCTGTAGCATCTGTCCCCCCTCTCTCTGCCCAGCATCTGCCCCCCTCTCTGTAGCATCTGTCCCCCCTCTCTCTGCCCAGCACCTGCCCCCCTCTCTGTAGCATCTGTCCCCCCTCTCTCTGCCCATCATCTGCCCCCTCTCTGTAGCATCTGTCCCCCCTCTCTCTGCCCAGCATCTGCCCCCCTCTCTGTAGCATCTGTCCCCCCTCTCTCTGCCCATCATCTGCCCCCTCTCTGTAGCATCTGTCCCCCCTCTCTCTGCCCAGCATCTGCCCCCCTCTCTGTAGCATCTGTCCCCCCCTCTCTGCCCATCATCTGCCCCCCTCTTTCTGCCCATCATCTGCCCCCCTCTTTCTGCCCATCATCTGCCCCCCTCTCCGCAGCAACTGTCCCCCCATCTCTCTGCCAAGCATCTGTCCCCCCCTCTCTCTGCCCAGCATCTGGCCCCCTCTCTGTAACATCTGTCCCCCCTCTCTCTGCCCAGCATCTGCCCCCCTCTCTGTAGCATCTGTCCCCCCCTCTCTCTGCCCAGCATCTGCCCCCTCTCCGCAGCATCTGTCCCCCCTCTCTCTGCCCATCATCTGCCCCCTCTCTGTAGCATCTGTCCCCCCTCTCTCTGCCCATCATCTGCCCCCTCTCTGTAGCATCTGTCCCCCCTCTCTCTGCCCATCATCTGCCCCCTCTCTGTAGCATCTGTCCCCCCTCTCTCTGCCCAGCATCTGGCCCCCTCTCCGCAGCATCTGTCCCCCCTCTCTCTGCCCATCATCTGCCCCCTCTCCGCAGCATCTGTCCCCCCTCTCTCTGCCCATCATCTGACCCCTCTCTGTAGCATCTGTCCCCCCTCTCTCTGCCCATCATCTGCCCCCTCTCTGTAGCATCTGTCCCCCCCTCTCTCTGCCCAGCATCTGCCCCCCTCTCTGTAGCATCTGTCCCCCCCTCTCTCTGCCCAGCATCTGTCCCCCTCTCTGTAGCATCTGTCCCCCCTCTCTCTGCCCATCATCTGCCCCCTCTCTGTAGCATCTGTCCCCCCCTCTCTCTGCCCATCATCTGCCCCCTCTCTGTAGCATCTGTCCCCCCCTCTCTCTGCCCAGCATCTGCCCCCCTCTCTGTAGCATCTGTCCCCCCCTCTCTCTGCCCAGCATCTGTCCCCCTCTCTGTAGCATCTGTCCCCCCTCTCTCTGCCCAGCATCTGCCCCCCTCTCTGTAGCATCTGTCCCCCCTCTCTCTGCCCATCATCTGCCCCCTCTCTGTAGCATCTGTCCCCCCTCTCTCTGCCCAGCATCTGCCCCCCTCTCTGTAGCATCTGTCCCCCCCTCTCTGCCCATCATCTGCCCCCCTCTTTCTGCCCATCATCTGCCCCCCTCTTTCTGCCCATCATCTGCCCCCCTCTCCGCAGCAACTGTCCCCCCATCTCTCTGCCAAGCATCTGTCCCCCCCTCTCTCTGCCCAGCATCTGGCCCCCTCTCTGTAACATCTGTCCCCCCTCTCTCTGCCCAGCATCTGCCCCCCTCTCTGTAGCATCTGTCCCCCCCTCTCTCTGCCCAGCATCTGCCCCCTCTCCGCAGCATCTGTCCCCCCTCTCTCTGCCCATCATCTGCCCCCTCTCTGTAGCATCTGTCCCCCCTCTCTCTGCCCATCATCTGCCCCCTCTCTGTAGCATCTGTCCCCCCTCTCTCTGCCCATCATCTGCCCCCTCTCTGTAGCATCTGTCCCCCCTCTCTCTGCCCATCATCTGCCCCCTCTCTGTAGCATCTGTCCCCCCTCTCTCTGCCCAGCATCTGGCCCCCTCTCCGCAGCATCTGTCCCCCCTCTCTCTGCCCATCATCTGCCCCCTCTCCGCAGCATCTGTCCCCCCTCTCTCTGCCCATCATCTGCCCCCTCTCTGTAGCATCTGTCCCCCCTCTCTCTGCCCATCATCTGCCCCCTCTCTGTAGCATCTGTCCCCCCCTCTCTCTGCCCAGCATCTGCCCCCCTCTCTGTAGCATCTGTCCCCCCCTCTCTCTGCCCAGCATCTGTCCCCCTCTCTGTAGCATCTGTCCCCCCTCTCTCTGCCCATCATCTGCCCCCTCTCTGTAGCATCTGTCCCCCCCTCTCTCTGCCCATCATCTGCCCCCTCTCTGTAGCATCTGTCCCCCCCTCTCTCTGCCCAGCATCTGCCCCCCTCTCTGTAGCATCTGTCCCCCCCTCTCTCTGCCCAGCATCTGTCCCCCTCTCTGTAGCATCTGTCCCCCCTCTCTCTGCCCATCATCTGCCCCCTCTCTGTAGCATCTGTCCCCCCCTCTCTCTGCCCAGCATCTGCCCCCCTCTCTGTAGCATCTGTCCCCCCTCTCTCTGCCCATCATCTGCCCCCTCTCTGTAGCATCTGTCCCCCCTCTCTCTGCCCAGCATCTGTCCCCCTCTCTGTAGCATCTGTCCCCCCCTCTCTCTGCCCAGCATCTGCCCCCCTCTCTGTAGCATCTGTCCCCCCTCTCTCTGCCCAGCATCTGCCCCCCTCTCTGTAGCATCTGTCCCCCCTCTCTCTGCCCAGCATTTGCCCCCCTCTCTGTAACATCTGTCCCCCCTCTCTCTGCCCAGCATCTGCCCCCCTCTCTGTAGCATCTGTCCCCCCCTCTCTCTGCCCAGCATCTGCCCCCCTCTCTGTAGCATCTGTCCCCCCTCTCTCTGCCCAGCATCTGTCCCCCTCTCTGTAACATCTGTCCCCCCTCTCTCTGCCCAGCATCTGCCCCCCTCTCTGTAGCATCTGTCCCCCCTCTCTCTGCCCAGCATCTGCCCCCCTCTCTGTAGCATCTGTCCCCCCTCTCTCTGCCCAGCATCTGCCCCCCTCTCTGTAGCATCTGTCCCCCCTCTCTCTGCCCAGCATCTGCCCCCTCTCTGTAGCATCTGTCCCCCCTCTCTCTGCCCAGCATCTGCCCCCCTCTCTGTAGCATCTGTCCCCCCTCTCTCTGCCCAGCATCTGTCCCCCTCTCTGTAACATCTGTCCCCCCTCTCTCTGCCCAGCATCTGCCCCCCTCTCTGTAGCATCTGTCCCCCCTCTCTCTGCCCAGCATCTGCCCCCTCTCTGTAGCATCTGTCCCCCCTCTCTCTGCCCAGCATCTGCCCCCTCTCTGTAGCATCTGTCCCCCCTCTCTCTGCCCAGCATCTGCCCCCCTCTCTGTAGCATCTGTCCCCCCCTCTCTCTGCCCAGCATCTGCCCCCCTCTCTGTAGCATCTGTCCCCCCTCTCTCTGCCCAGCATCTGCCCCCTCTCTGTAGCATCTGTCCCCCCCTCTCTCTGCCCAGCATCTGTCCCCCCCTCTCTCTGCCCAGCATCTGCCCCCTCTCTCTGCCCATCATCTGCCCCTCTCTTCGCAGCATCTGTCCCCCCTCTCTCTGCCCAGCATCTGCCTCCCCTCTCCACAGCGTCTGTCCCCCCATCTCTCTGCCCAGCATCTGCCCCCCTCTCCGCAACATCTATCCTCCCTCTCTCTGCCCAGCATCTGTCCCCCTCTCTCTGCCCAGCATCTGCCCCCCTCTCTCTGACCAGCATCTGCCCCCCTCTCTGTAGCATCTGTCCCCCCTTTCTCTGCCCAGCATCTGCCCCTCTCTCTGCCCAGCATCTGCCTCCCCTCTCTCTGCCCATCATCTGCCCCCCTCTCTGTAGCATCTGTCTCCCTCTCTCTGCCCATCATCTGCCCCCTCTCTGTAGCATCTGTCCCCCCTCTCTCTGCCCATCATCTGCCCCCTCTCTGTAGCATCTGTCCCCCCTCTCTCTGCCCATCATCTGCCCCCTCTCTGTAGCATCTGTCCCCCCTCTCTCTGCCCAGTATCTGCCCCCTCTCTGTAGCATCTGTCCCCCCTCTCTCTGCCCAGCATCTGCCCCCCTCTCTGTAGCATCTGTCCCCCCTCTCTCTGCCCAGCATCTGCCCCCTCTTTCTAGTCATCATCTGCCCCCTCTCCACAGCGTCTGTCCCCCCATCTCTCTGCCCAGCATCTGCCCCCCTCTCCGCAACATCTATCCTCCCTCTCTCTGCCCATCATCTGCCCCCCTCTCTCTGACCAGCATCTGCCCCCCTCTCTGTAGCATCTGTCCCCCCTCTCTCTGCCCAGCATCTGCCTCCCCTCTCTCTGCCCATCATCTGCCCCCTCTCTGTAGCATCTGTCCCCCTTCTCTCTGCCCATCATCTGCCCCCTCTCTGTAGCATCTGTCCCCCCTCTCTCTGCCCAGCATCTGCCCCCTCTCTGTAGCATCTGTCCCCCCTCTCTCTGCCCAGCATCTGCCCCCCTCTCTGTAGCATCTGTCCCCCCCTCTCTCTGCCCAGCATCTGCCCCCCTCTCTGTAGCATCTGTCCTCCCTCTCTCTGCCCATCATCTGCCCCTTCTCCGCAGCATCTGTCCCCCCCTCTCTCTGCCCAGCATCTGTCCCCCCCTCTCTCTGCCCAGCATCTGCCCCCTCTCTCTGCCCATCATCTGCCCCTCTCTTCGCAGCATCTGTCCCCCCTCTCTCTGCCCAGCATCTGCCTCCCCTCTCCACAGCGTCTGTCCCCCCATCTCTCTGCCCAGCATCTGCCCCCCTCTCCGCAACATCTATCCTCCCTCTCTCTGCCCAGCATCTGCCCCCCTCTCTCTGACCAGCATCTGCCCCCCTCCCTGTAGCATCTGTCCCCCCTCTCTCTGCCCAGCATCTGCCCCCCTCTCTGTAGCAGCTGTATCCCTCTCTCTGCCCATCATCTGCCCCCTCTCTGTAGCATCTGTCCCCCCTCTCTCTGACCAGCATCTGCCCCCCTCTCTGTAACATCTGTCTCCCTCTCTCTGCCCATCATCTGCCCCCCTCTCTGTAACATCTGTCCCCCCTCTCTCTGCCCATCATCTCCCCCCCTCTCTGTAACATCTGTCCCCCCTCTCTCTGCCCATCATCTGCCCCCCTCTCCGCAGCAACTGTCCCCCCATCTCTCTGCCAAGCATCTGTCCCCCCCTCTCTCTGCCCAGCATCTGCCCCCCTCTCCGCAGCATCTGTCCCCCCCTCTCTCTGCCCATCATCTGCCCCCTCTCTGTAGCATCTGTCCCCCCTCTCTCTGCCCATCATCTGCCCCCTCTCTGTAGCATCTGTCCCCCCTCTCTCTGCCCAGCATCTGCCCCCTCTCTGTAGCATCTGTCCCCCCTCTCTCTGCCCAGCATCTGCCCCCTCTCTGTAGCATCTGTCCCCCCTCTCTCTGTCCAGCATCTGCCCCCCTCTCTGTAGCATCTGTCCCCCCCTCTCTCTGCCCAGCATCTGCCCCCCTCTCTGTAGCATCTGTCCCCCCTCTCTCTGCCCAGCATCTGTCCCCCTCTCTGTAGCATCTGTCCCCCCTCTCTCTGCCCAGCATCTGCCCCCTCTCTGTAGCATCTGTCCCCCCTCTCTCTGCCCAGCATCTGTCCCCCCCTCTCTCTGCCCAGCATCTGCCCCCTCTCTCTGCCCATCATCTGCCCCTCTCTTCGCAGCATCTGTCCCCCCTCTCTCTGCCCAGCATCTGCCTCCCCTCTCCACAGCGTCTGTCACCCCTTCTCTCTGCCCAGCATCTGCCCCCTCTTTCTGGTCATCATCTGCCCCCTCTCCACAGCGTCTGTCCCCCCATCTCTCTGCCCAGCATCTGCCCCCCTCTCCGCAACATCTATCCTCCCTCTCTCTGCCCATCATCTGCCCCCCTCTCTCTGACCAGCATCTGCCCCCCTCTCTGTAGCATCTGTCCCCCCTCTCTCTGCCCAGCATCTGCCTCCCCTCTCTCTGCCCATCATCTGCCCCCTCTCTGTAGCATCTGTCCCCCCTCTCTCTGCCCATCATCTGCCCCCTCTCTGTAGCATCTGTCCCCCCTCTCTCTGCCCAGCATCTGCCCCCTCTCTGTAGCATCTGTCCCCCCTCTCTCTGCCCAGCATCTGCCCCCCTCTCTGTAGCATCTGTCCCCCCCTCTCTCTGCCCAGCATCTGCCCCCCTCTCTGTAGCATCTGTCCTCCCTCTCTCTGCCCATCATCTGCCCCTTCTCCGCAGCATCTGTCCCCCCCTCTCTCTGCCCAGCATCTGTCCCCCCCTCTCTCTGCCCAGCATCTGCCCCCTCTCTCTGCCCATCATCTGCCCCTCTCTTCGCAGCATCTGTCCCCCCTCTCTCTGCCCAGCATCTGCCTCCCCTCTCCACAGCGTCTGTCCCCCCATCTCTCTGCCCAGCATCTGCCCCCCTCTCCGCAACATCTATCCTCCCTCTCTCTGCCCAGCATCTGCCCCCCTCTCTCTGACCAGCATCTGCCCCCCTCCCTGTAGCATCTGTCCCCCCTCTCTCTGCCCAGCATCTGCCCCCCTCTCTGTAGCAGCTGTATCCCTCTCTCTGCCCATCATCTGCCCCCTCTCTGTAGCATCTGTCCCCCCTCTCTCTGACCAGCATCTGCCCCCCTCTCTGTAACATCTGTCCCCCCTCTCTCTGACCAGCATCTGTCCCCCCTCTCTCTGCCCAGCATCTGCCCCTCTCTCTGCCCATCATCTGCCCCCCTCTCTCTGACCAGCATCTGCCCCCCTCTCTGTAACATCTGTCTCCCTCTCTCTGCCCATCATCTGCCCCCCTCTCTCTAACATCTGTCCCCCCTCTCTCTGCCCATCATCTCCCCCCCTCTCTGTAACATCTGTCCCCCCTCTCTCTGCCCATCATCTGCCCCCCTCTCCGCAGCAACTGTCCCCCCATCTCTCTGCCAAGCATCTGTCCCCCCCTCTCTCTGCCCAGCATCTGCCCCCCTCTCCGCAGCATCTGTCCCCCCCTCTCTCTGCCCATCATCTGCCCCCTCTCTGTAGCATCTGTCCCCCCTCTCTCTGCCCATCATCTGCCACTCTCTGTAGCATCTGTCCCCCCTCTCTCTGCCCAGCATCTGCCCCCTCTCTGTAGCATCTGTCCCCCCTCTCTCTGCCCAGCATCTGCCCCCTCTCTGTAGCATCTGCCCCCCCTCTCTCTGTCCAGCATCTGCCCCCCTCTCTGTAGCATCTGTCCCCCCCTCTCTCTGCCCAGCATCTGCCCCCCTCTCTGTAGCATCTGTCCCCCCTCTCTCTGCCCAGCATCTGTCCCCCTCTCTGTAACATCTGTCCCCCCTCTCTCTGCCCAGCATCTGCCCCCCTCTCTGTAGCATCTGTCCCCCCTCTCTCTGCCCAGCATCTGCCCCCTCTCTGTAGCATCTGTCCCCCCTCTCTCTGCCCAGCATCTGCCCCCCTCTCTGTAGCATCTGTCCCCCCTCTCTCTGCCCAGCATCTGTCACCCTCTCTGTAACATCTGTCCCCCCTCTCTCTGCCCAGCATCTGCCCCCCTCTCTGTAGCATCTGTCCCCCCTCTCTCTGCCCAGCATCTGCCCCATCTCTGTAGCATCTGTCCCCCCTCTCTCTGTCCAGCATCTGCCCCCTCTCTGTAGCATCTGTCCCCCCTCTCTCTGCCCAGCATCTGCCCCCTCTCTGTAGCATCTGTCCCCCCTCTCTCTGCCCAGCATCTGCCCCCCTCTCGGTAGCATCTGTCCCCCCTCTCTCTGCCCAGCATCTGCCCCCTCTCTGTAGCATCTATCCCCCCTCTCTCTGCCCAGCATCTGCCCCCCTCTCTGTAACATCTGTCCCCCCTCTCTCTGCCCAGCATCTGCCCCCCTCTCTGTAACATCTGTCCCCCCCTCTCTCTGCCCAGCATCTGCCCCCCTCTCTGTAGCATCTGTCCCCCCTCTCTCTGCCCAGCATCTGCCCCCTCTCTGTAGCATCTGTCCCCCCCTCTCTCTGCCCAGCATCTGCCCCCTCTCTGTAGCAGCTGTCCCCCCCTCTCTCTGCCCAGCATCTGTCCCCCCCTCTCTCTGCCCAGCATCTGCACCCTCTCTCTGCCCATCATCTGCCCCTCTCTTCGCAGCATCTGTCCCCCCTTCTCTCTGCCCAGCATATGCCCCCTCTTTCTGGTCATCATCTGCCCCCTCTCTCCACAGCGTCTGTCCCCCCATCTCTCTGCCCAGCATCTGCCCCCCTCTCCGCAACATCTGTCCCCCCTCTCTCTGCCCATCATCTGCCCCCTCTCTGTAGCATCTGTCCCCCCTCTCTCTGCCCATCATCTGCCCCCTCTCTGTAGCATCTGTCCCCCCTCTCTCTGCCCATCATCTGCCCCCTCTCTGTAGCATCTGTCCCCCCCTCTCTCTGCCCAGCATCTGCCCCCTCTCTGTAGCATCTGTCCCCCCTCTCTCTGCCCATCATCTGCCCCCTCTCTGTAGCATCTGTCCCCCCCTCTCTCTGCCCAGCATCTGCCCCCCTCTCTGTAGCATCTGTCTCCCTCTCTCTGCCCATCATCTGCCCCCTCTCTGTAACATCTGTCCCCCCTCTCTCTGCCCATCATCTGCCCCCTCTCTGTAGCATCTGTCCCCCCCTCTCTCTGCCCAGCATCTGCCCCCCTCTCTGTAGCATCTGTCCCCCCTCTCTCTGCCCAGCATCTGCCCCCTCTCTGTAGCATCTGTCCCCCCTCTCTCTGCCCATCATCTGCCCCCTCTCTGTAGCATCTGTCCCCCCTCTCTCTGCCCATCATCTGCCCCCTCTCTGTAGCATCTGTCCCCCCCTCTCTCTGCCCAGCATCTGCCCCCTCTCTGTAGCATCTGTCCCCCCTCTCTCTGCCCATCATCTGCCCCCTCTCTGTAGCATCTGTCCCCCCCTCTCTCTGCCCAGCATCTGCCCCCCTCTCTGTAGCATCTGTCTCCCTCTCTCTGCCCATCATCTGCCCCCTCTCTGTAACATCTGTCCCCCCTCTCTCTGCCCATCATCTGCCCCCTCTCTGTAGCATCTGTCCCCCCTCTCTCTGCCCATCATCTGCCCCCTCTCTGTAGCATCTGTCCCCCCTCTCTCTGCCCATCATCTGCCCCCTCTCTGTAGCATCTGTCCCCCCCTCTCTCTGCCCAGCATCTGCCCCCTCTCTGTAGCATCTGTCCCCCCTCTCTCTGCCCATCATCTGCCCCCTCTCTGTAGCATCTGTCCCCCCCTCTCTCTGCCCAGCATCTGCCCCCCTCTCTGTAGCATCTGTCTCCCTCTCTCTGCCCATCATCTGCCCCCTCTCTGTAACATCTGTCCCCCCTCTCTCTGCCCATCATCTGCCCCCTCTCTGTAGCATCTGTCCCCCCCTCTCTCTGCCCAGCATCTGCCCCCCTCTCTGTAGCATCTGTCCCCCCTCTCTCTGCCCAGCATCTGCCCCCTCTCTGTAGCATCTGTCCCCCCTCTCTCTGCCCAGCATCTGTCCCCCTCTCTGTAACATCTGTCCCCCCTCTCTCTGCCCATCATCTGCCCCCCTCTCTGTAACATCTGTCCCCCCTCTCTCTGCCCAGCATCTGTCCCCCCTCTTTCTGCCCAACATCTGTCCCCCCTCTTTCTGCCCAACATCCGCCTCCCCTCCTCTCTCTCTGCCTGGCATCTGCCTCCCGCTGATGGTGCTCCTGTGTACCAGCGCCTCTGCCCCTGCTCATGCCGGCACTGGGAGCGCTGCGGTTGGATACCCGGGGAGCGGTGTGGTTGGATACCCGGGGAGCGGTGTGGTTGGATACCCGGGGAGCGCTGCGGTTGGATACCCGGGGAGCGGTGTGGTTGGATAAGCAACAAAGGGGCCCACAGCAGTAGTATGAGCAGTAGTAATAATGAGTCACACTGACCCATTACAGTACTCCAAGTACACAGCCGGCTGCAGGACATGACAAAGAGGAAGGAGGCAGTCCGGGGGCTTCTGTTTCCTTCCATCCCCTCCTCTCTCCTCTGACCTCCTCCGCTGGGGCTGACACACTGCTGCTTCTGGTTGGGGTCTGACCGTGACGTCTGATCTCATGACGTCCCCAGTGCAAAAACTGAGGAGAGGACGCCCACTGCAAGGTACCCGCTTTTGCAAGTTTGGCAATATACCAGAAAGCAGCCAGTGCTTACCAAGCACTATGAGATATTAACTTATGTACTGTATGTGGGGCTGAACTGTCACAGAGACCAGCCAGGGTACAGTATCTATTATTCAACTGCCTGCACACTGTCAGAACACCTAAAGCTGCATCCCCATGCACAGAATCCAACACCTGGGAGTTATGTGTCCTAACCCTCTCCCTCTACCCCCCCTAACCCTCCCTACCTGCAGCCTCACCCTAACCCTCCAATCCCCGCAGCCTAACCCTAACCCTCCCCACCCGCAGCCTAACCCTCCCTACCTGCAGCCTCACCCTAACCCTCCAATCCCCGCAGCCTAACCCTCCCTACCTGCAGCCTCACACTAACCCTCCAATCCCCGCAGCCTAACCCTAACCCTCCCTACCTGCAGCCTCACACTAACCCTCCAATCCCCGCAGCCTAACCCTAACCCTCCCCACCCGCAGCCTAACCCTCCCTACCTGCAGCCTCACCCTAACCCTCCAATCCCCGCAGCCTAACCCTAACCCTCCCCACCCGCAGCCTAACCCTCCCTACCTGCAGCCTCACCCTAACCCTCCAATCCCCACAGCCTAACCCTAACCCTCCCTACCTGCAGCCTCACACTAACCCTCCAATCCCCGCAGCCTAACCCTAACCCTCCCTACCTGCAGCCTCACACTAACCCTCCAATCCCCGCAGCCTAACCCTAACCCTCCCTTCCTGCAGCCTCACCCTAACCCGCCAATCCCTGCAGCCTCACCCTAACCCTCCAATCCCCGCAGCCTAACCCTAACCCTCCCTTCCTGCAGCCTAACCCTAACCCTCCCCTCCCGCAGCCTAACCCTCCCTACCTGCAGCCTCACCCTAACCCGCCAATCCCTGCAGCCTAACCCTAACCCTCCCTACCTGCAGCCACACACTAACCCTCCAATCCCCGCAGCCTAACCCTAACCCTCCCTACCTGCAGCCTCACCCTAACCCGCCAATCCCTGCAGCCTAACCCTCCCTCACCGCAGTCGAACCCTAACCCCCCCCGCCCCTCTTTAGTGCCTAACCCTCCCCCTTAGAGCCCTACCCTCCCCACCCCACAGCCTAACCCTCCCCGGGGGTGCATAACCCTAATCCCCCCCTTCCCACAGCCTAAACCTAACCCCCCCTCCCCGCCTCCTAACCCTAACGCCCCCTTCCCGCACCCTAACCCTAACCCTACCACCCCCCCACTTCCACCCTTCACGGCTTACCTCTCCGCTTGCTCAGCACACAGACGTCCAGGATCCGGCGCCGGGATTGTGATCCTATTCGGGATGCCAACACCATCATTCCGAGCAGTGTCGGGATTCCGACGTAGGTATTTCGACTGCCGGGATCCAAACCAGATCCCGTGCTTACCATGTTGCTGGTAATGGTAATAATTATAATGATGCACCGACACATATGCCTTTCATGTCACCCACTGTCACAGTGTGCTGGGAAGCTAGGGGCGCCAAACTCAGATTATATTTTGCCCCCCCAACCTAAAAACGTTCTGACGCCCCTGAACAACACACAGGCTTTCACCTCCACTCCTATATTGGTGTGGAATGGAAAGGATTTCAACCAAGCAACGGAGTCTGGAGACTTATTTTGTGAAAATCTTGTGGGTTTCTTTTTTTTCCCATTTTTTTTATTGCATTTTTATTTACATATTTTGTGGTAGATGCCTTATTTTTGTTTTTCACAGCTCCCAGTTGCACGCATGTGAGCATACCTGTGTGTCCTAGTTACACGCATTTGAGCATACCTGTGTGTCTTGTTTATTTTTTTCATATTTAATTTTTAAATAAAGCAGCCCCTTAGATGTTTTAGCAGCCCCTCCTGAGCCCCCACAGCAGCCCCGGATGGGGCAAGTTGAGTTCGGGTGGGTCCAATACACTACTAAGCAGAACTGCGCAGTGAATTTTTTGTTATTCAGCCCCTGTCCTAGTGGAGCTTACCACTCTACAGTCGAAAATCATTTCATACTATAAGTAGGACTGTGGGAGGAAGCAATGCTAACCCCTGTGCCCACAGCATGCCTCAGCCTGGCAAGCCAGAAAACTTCCTGGCTGTAAGCCACCATGAGACTCCATACTGGGCCTTATTCAGTAACTGTTTGTGCCTCACATGAGCTCCTGGCCCATCTAGTGCTGCAGTGCAATGGAAAGCTGATGCAATGCAAGATCACTGTAACTCTGTTCTTCTAACACCACAAGGTTTTGCGATAAGCCTACGCAGCCCTTAGGAAAAGAAGATCCCTGTACAACAAATGCGCATCTTCTAAATAAATAGTCCCAAAATGTGGAACATCAATAATAAATCAAAATTAAGGTTGACTAATTGGAGCCATTCATTTGAGTGAGACCCTAACATGAAGTAATTGAGAAGAACCTCTCTCTAATGCTCCAGCAGAAAATCTCACTTTTACCTCTGTGGCAGTTGCGCTGGATTATGATTCAGTCTCTTCTGAGTCACACTGACTTTGTCCACAAATGTGGTCTTTCCCCACTTTTTAAAAAAACACTTTGTCAAAATAGTAATTTCCATCTCCACCCTTGCGGCTATGTTTTCATAAATCTGTTTGTAATGTTGAAGCTTGTTTCATATCTGCTCTAGGCTTTCATTTAAACCTAGGATCAAGTACAGCAGCACCTCTGGAATTATACGGCATCACCCCCGGAGAATTACACAGCACAGCAGATAGGCAACAGCACCCCTGGATTTAAACGGCAGTGGGGCAGCACCCCTGAACTGATAGGGCAGAGGAGCAGCACCCCATATAAAGCAGCACCCCTGCAATGATGTGGCAAAGAAAAGACGTGCAAGATGGAATTGTCCTTGGGCCCTCCCACCCACCCTTATGTTGTATAAACAGGAAATGCACACTTTAACAAACCAATCATTTCAGCGACAGGGTCTGCCACACGACTGTGGCTGAAATGATTGGCTTGCTTGGGCCCCCACTAAAAAAGAGTCTTGAGGAAGTCTCCGTTGCTAGGAGACGAAACGCGTTGACGCCCCTTTCTACGAGTGCAGTGCAGTGGATATCAGTTACTCCACAGACGGGCTCCTACCATCTCGGTCCTGCTATTCCGGTTCCGTCCACATCTAAGCCAAGTGACCTACAGTAATTATACCTCCGCAGTGAGGTTAAAGGGAGTCCAGCTGCTAACGGCACTTCTACATCAGAATCCCGCTGCGACAAGCTGGATATAGACGGATCTCCGCTGTGACACCAGTGCGGCGCCAGCCATCAGCGGTTTTGCCGTTCCATGCTGTTACCGATAGCCATACGGATCAGGTCCCTTGCTGGGAAACTCCCTACATGTCATCATCTGACGGTCAACTGACGGCTATTATTACGGAGAATAAATATTCCAACAAGTCTGTCTTTTAATTACCATTGTGGCAGCAACTACCAATCTTTACATTCTCCCCGTGCAAATGCATACAGGACTCTGCATTACATCTCAGGAATCAGCACGAGGGTAACTATTATTACTTGCTTTGCTTCTAATAATTTTATTGTGGAGCCATCTGTGGACATTTTATTTGATTCCACACTGGGACGCCAGTGTTAGAATCGATTGTTGCTCTTTGTATAGAGCCTCTTTCACTTAAGATATCCGATCAGCATTTTAGATACAGTGTATGCAGTGGCGTAAGTTCGTCCTAGACGCCCGGAGGCAATATAAATACAGGTGCCCCCCTATATAGAGGCAAAAAAATAAAATTATATATATATATATATATATATATATATACATACACACCACACCAATATTGATCCTGCAGGCTATATATATATTTATATATATATATCCTGCCATTCTTTGCAAGCATAATGGCGTATGCATGAAGAAATTTCCAAAGGACAGCTCTTGCGGTGAGAGCTATTCTTTGCCATGATACAGTAGAACTTCCCGGTGTATGATCCGGAGTCCTATCTGTGCATGCGTGGGCTGATGCGCCCCACTAGGGGGTGCTGGGAGGGGTCCAATGGGAAATGTGATAGAAGCCCATCTAAAGATGGTGTTGCCCACCGCATCCAAGCCCTGGGGTCTAGGCTTGGTGGATAAGTAGTAAGCCGCCAAACCTCTGAAAACTGCATTTTTGGAGGTTTGGCTGCATTTTTAACCTTGTGCTAATGATACATCCCTGCAGACCAGTGCCAGTTTGGGGTCCACATGGGCCTGGAGCTGAAAGTGAGTCTATTATGTGACCGATACTGCGGGAGGGGAGGCAATCATTTTGCTGGCTGTCGGGATTCCTAGCGGTCAGGATACAGACACCAGAATACCGTCTCACAGGTCTTATTCCCATTCGTGGGTGTCCACAACACCAATAGAGTGGGATGGGAACCACCGAGACCACTGCGTTGCGAGCGCAACAAGCAAGGGCCTTCATTGCGCACGCCCCCTGCCAGAATTCTGACGGACGGGATGCTGCTGTCAGGATGCTGACAGACGGCATCCCGTCTGTCGGTAAAACATATGTATTCCCTGTGGGAGGACAATTAATTATGGGAGGAAGATGGGGAGGGATGGTCGCGGGCGGGCAGAAGGACTTGGCAAATGGGGGGGGGGGGTGTGCCGATGGAGTAACAGAGGTCTGGAGGACGGGATGAGGCAGAATGGGGGTCATTGTATATATGACAAAAATGCAGATTCATTAAACGGGCATTGAAACGTTGCACTACTTCAATTGGTGTCAGTGTGCAAATCATTGGAGTGCCGCACCACCTCTATTTTGCTAAACTACTTTGCTGTGAGGGCACCCAATGTATTAGTCTATTATGTGGCTGTGCCAGACCCCTACCTCTATCTATATATACAAACATACATACCGTATACTGGCAGTGCACTTATACAGGGAGAAAGGGAGCATAGATGGATACCTTGTGTAGTGAAAGAAGGCTCTTCTCTCCTCCCCAATTACCAGAGGCAGAGCGCAATAAGAAGTGTAATCCAAGGCAAGCGTGGTACCAGCTCTTAAACTCCGCCTCGCACGTGTGTCCATCCGTCCCGTCCCCCCCTTCCCCACAGCAGCGGGGCAACGGTAGCAGCAGCTCCTCTCCTACCTCCCACAGCAGGCGCGCACCAGCGTACTCTCCTGGGGTTTGCGCTGTAGTGGCGGCTTACAGGAATGAGTCAGTTCAGTGACGTAACTAGAAATTTTTCTCCCCCAAGCCAAAAAATTATTCGCCCCCCCCCCCTCCATAATTGGCAGTATAGAGTGTGTGGCTTCATTGGGATGGGCATGGCTTACCATAAAGGGGTGTAACATTGCAGGAAAAGACTGCGTTATACCCCAGTTTTCCAACCTGCACGCCCAGGCGGGAAAGAAAATTAATCCTGATTCATGCCCCTTACATTATTTGTAATTTTTCCTCCTTATAGTAATGCCCAGTATACATTATGCCACATACTGCAATGGCCCTTAGACATTATGCCACACACAAGAATGCACATGACACAATATGCACACACCATAATGCCCCCGACACATTATGCCACACACCGTAATGCCCCCGACACATTATGACAGGAATCGTAATGCCCGTTATACATTATGCTACACACCATAATGCCCCCGACACATTATGCCACACACCGTAATGCCCCCGACACATTATGACAGGAACCGCAATGCCCGTTATACATTATGCTACACACTGCAATGCCCCTGATACATTATACCACACACCGTAATGCCTGTGACACATTATGACAGGAATCGCAATGCCCGTTATACATTATGCTACACACTGCAATGCCCCTGATACATTATACCACACACCGTAATGCCTGTGACACATTATGACAGGAATCACAATGCTCGTTATACATTATGCTACACACTGCAATGCCCTTGATACATTATAGCACATACAATGTCTTTGACACAGTATAACACACACCACAATGAGCCTGAGACATTATACCACATATCACAATGCCCGCGATATAGTATACCATACACCGTAATGCCCGACACATTATGACACACACGCAATGTCCGTGATACATTATGCCACCTACCGTAATGCCCATTATACATTAAGTTCTACAGTAAGGCTTCTAATTACTTTTAAATTACCTGCTCGTTGCCAGGGGTTTCATGCTCTTGGTTCCATGCACGGTGCCAGGGGTTTTCATGCTCAGGTTGTCATGCTAGTTGCCAGGGGTTTCATGCACTGGGTGTCATGTTCGTTGCCAGCGGTTTCATGCTCTTGGTTCCATGCACGGTGCCAGGGGTTTTCATGCTCAGGGTGTCATGCTCGTTGCCAGGGGTTTCATGCACTGGGTGTCATGCTCGTTGCCAGCGGTTCCATGCACGGTGCCAGGGGTTTTCATGCTCAGGGTGTCATGCTCGTTGCCAGGGGGTTCATGCACTGGGTGTCATGCTCATTGCTAGGG
This sequence comes from Pseudophryne corroboree, assembly GCF_028390025.1. Lineage (NCBI taxonomy): Eukaryota > Metazoa > Chordata > Amphibia > Anura > Myobatrachidae > Pseudophryne > Pseudophryne corroboree. The sequence continues at coordinate 18,073,154 of NC_086453.1, read as the reverse complement.
GGTAGTGCGTGTTGCTAGGGCCGTGCTCCCAGTGCCACATATGCCCCCAGTGCCAGATATTCCCCCACAGTGTCAGGTATATGCCTCCAGTGCCAGGTACATGCCCCCAGTGCCAAATATACCCCCCCCAGTGCCACATATGCCCCCTCAGTGCCTGCTCCCCCCCCGTGCCAAATATTCCACCACAGTGCCACCTATGCCCCCTCAGTGCCAGCTATATGCCCCCAGTGCCAGATATTCCTCCACAGTGCCAGGCATATGCCCCAATGCCAGATATTCCCCCACAGGGCCAGGTATATGCCCCCAGTGCCAGATATTCCCCCACAGTGCCAGGTGTATGCCCCCAGTGCCAGATATTCCCCCACAGGGCCAGGTATATGCCCCCAGTGCCATATCTTCCCCCCACAGTGCCAGGTATATGCCCCCAGTGCCAGATATTCCCCCACAGGGCCAGGTATATGCACCCAGTGCCAGGTATATGCCCCCAGTGCCAGATATTCCCCCACAGGGCCAGGTATATGCCCCCAGTGCCAGATATTCCCCCACAGGGCCAGGTATATGCGCCCAGTGCCAGGTATATGCCCCCAGTGCCAGATATTCCCCCATATGCCCCCAGTGCCAGATCTTCCCCCACAGTGCCAGGTATATGCCCTCAGTGCCAAATATACCCCCCTCCCCAGTGCCACATATGCCCCCCGCCCCAGTGCCAGGTCTTCCCCCACAGTGCCAGGTATATGCCCCCCAGTGCCAGGTATATGCCCCCCAGTGCCAGGTCTTCCCCCACAGTGCCAGGTATATGCCCCCAGTGACATATATATCCCCCTCCCCAGTGCCACATATGCCCCCCGCCCCAGTGCCAGGTCTTCCCCCACAGTGCCAGGTATATGCCCCCAGTGCCAGGTATATGCCCCACAGTGCCAGGTATATGCCCCCCAGTGCCAGGTCTTCCCCCCCAGTGCCAGGTATATGCCCCCCAGTGCCAGGTCTTCCCCCACAGTGCCATGTATATGCTCCCCAGTGCCAGGTCTCCCCCCCCCAGTGCCAGGTATATGCCCCCCAGTGCCAGGTATATGCCCCCCAGTGCCAGGTCTTCCCCCCCCCAGTGCCAGGTCTCCCCCCCCCAGTGCCAGGTATATGCCCCACAGTGCCAGGTATATACCCCCCAGTGCCAGGTATATGCCCCCCAGTGCCAGGTATATGCCCCCCAGTGCCAGGTCTTCCCCCCCAGTGCCAGGTATATGCCCCCCAGTGCCATGTATATGCCCCCCAGTGCCAGGTCTCCTCCCCCCCCCCCAGTGCCAGGTATATGCCCCCCAGTGCCAGGTATATGCCCCCAGTGCCTGCTCCCCCCTTGTGTTGGAGGGACATGGAGCGCATCGCGCGTCTCCTGTGTCCCTCCCTGGCTCTCTCCCCCGGCCGGTCTAATACAGGAAGTGCCGGTTCGTGAGCCAATCAGAGCTCACGAACGGCACTTCCTTAGACCGGCCGGGAGAGAGCCAGGGAGGGACACAGGAGACGCGCGATGCGCTCCGTGTCCCTCCAACACAGCAGGGAGGGAGACCTCAGATTGACATGCGGGCGCTCGTCCGCATGTCAATCTGTGTAATGTCAGAGGCGCCGCTGCGAGGCGCCCTCTGCGGGTCAGGAGCCCGGCGGCAGCCGACTCCGCTGCCTCCCGGACTTCCGCCCCTGAGTGTATGCTGTTTAAACAGCACGTTTATAAAAGTTAGATACAGTGTTTCTATTTACACTTGCAAGAGGTGAAATACCTCCGGTTTTTATACTGCTATATATATATATATATATATGTATTGTTTGTCTTATTTACTTTGTTTTGTGTCATTAACTGTTTTATAAAATATTTTTCACTATAAAAAAGGTCAAGTTTCATTGAGTCAATCATTCTCCTTGCTAGACTGCACTTAATTAATCAATCAATCAATTCAAAGTGATTTTTGGTGCGCAGAGCATTTCTTTCTCCTTTGTATTTCAATTAGTTGTTCAGCCTAACCAGCTGTTTTTGCTCAGCAGCCCTAGAGATCACAATTTTCACTGATTACCATCTGGTAAATTACTACCATACATTATTTTAGCGCCAGATATATATACAGTTTGAGATTTATCTCTAGCTGTAGGTATATATAAGTCCCCACTAAAAAAGAAGCAATTAATATCTCCTTGCACAAACTGGCTCTACAGAGGAAAGATGTCGTCCTCATCCTCAGATTCCCGCCCCCACTTCAGTGTTTACATCCCCATCCTCACAGAGAAATAATATTCAAACAAACCACATCATTTAGGTGTCAGCGGACTGCTTACGCTATTACCCAAAGTTTCTGAACTTGACAATGACTTATGATGAATGCGCTGCAGGTGACGTATATGGGAGGATGTTCCTAGGTGGTTAACGTCCTTACCCCTACTTATTATGGATTGACAAAGGCAACAGATGGCTTGACACCTGTTGACCGAAGAGGTGGCTTTTTTGGTATTTTGCCAGGCATGACAATGGGCTTTTTCATCCCATGGCCAACAACTGTCTCCACTGGTGCCTTATTCAAACAAACCACATCACCATCATAATTCTCATCGTCAACATCCTCCGCAGCGCCAGCTACACCCATATCCTCCTCATCCTGGTGTACTTCTACAGTGACATCCTCAATCTCAATATCAGCAACTGGACTGGCGGTGCCCCTCCCAGCACTTGCAGAGGGCGTGCCAATGGTGGTAGGAGCCTACTCTTCCCATACAGTGTTGTGAAGGTCAGGCCTAGACATCACAACCATGGACGTTGCCAGCACCCCTGTATTTTCACAACACCACTGTAATTTTACAGCATACAAGACAGGGCCAGTGTACATTTATTTTCACTGCTCCCCTGTATTTTACAGCATACAGGGCCAGTGTACTTTTAGTTTAACAACAGCACCCCTGTATTTTTACAGCATACAGGGCCAGTGTACTTTTATTTTAACAGCAGCACCCCTGTATTTTGACAGCATACAGGGCCAGTGTACTTTTATTTTTACAACAGCACCCCTGTATTTTTACAGCATACAGGACCAGTGTACTTTTATTTTAACAGCAGCACCCCTGTATTTTTACAGCATACAAGACAGGGCCAGTGTACATTTATCTTCACTGCACCCCATTTTTTTTACAGCATACAAGACAGGGCCAGTGTACATTTATCTTTACTGCACCTCAGATATTTTACAGCATACAAGACAGGGCCAGTGCACATTTATCTTCACTGCACCCCATATTTTTTAAAATATATAAGACAGGGCCAGTGTACATTTATTTTCACTGCACCCCAGATTTTTTACAGCATAAAAGACGGGGCCAGTTTCAGGCACAATCCTAGCTGAAATCTAAATTGCCTTCTAAAATAAAGCTGCCTAGCAATTGTGGGCTACATGCAAAAGCAGCCAGTATTTACCCTGCATGCAAAATAAATAAATATAGAATGGAGTGGGACAAACGCTCCCTCGTTGGGATCAGTTTTACAGGGAAAGGAAAGTCTTGTATACTTTGAGGGGTCTATTTACTAAGCCGTGGATGGAGATAAAGTGGACGGAGGTAAATGACCAGCCAATCAGCTCCTAACTACGATGTCACAGGCTGGGTCTCCGTCAACTTTATCACCTTCCAAGGCTTAGTAAATAGACCCTTTTGGATCAAATGTCCTCTCTGCATTTCATAAAGATCGGGTGCCAGAAATGTATATTACAACAGTATAGTCCTCTCCTGCCAAGGAATTATTTCACAGCATCTTTCACCTTTATGGTATCTCAAAGATATACAATATAGGGGGGTCATTCCGAGTTGATCGCTAGCTGCCGTTGTTCGCAGCGCAGAGATCAGGCTAAAAATCGGCATTTCTGCGCATGCGTATGCACCGCAATGCGCAGGCGCGTTGTACAGGTACAATGAGCATCGTGGGTTTGCACAGAGTCTATGTATTGGAAATTTACGGGGTGTTCCTGGATGGTAACGGGGGTGGCGATTTAGATGCACGGAGATGTCGCGACTTATGGCATTGTTGGATTTGTGTCACAGGGGAAGGGTTTTGTAGCGGCATTACTATTACACCTGGCGAGCCTGCAGGGAAAATCAATGGAATCTTGCCGCGATTTTTGGAGACTCAAAAGTCCCAGAAATTCTGCAACCTATTACATTCTCCCCCAGGGACACATCCCCCCAGGGACAAGGGTTTCTTGTTCACTTTTCCTGTAATACTTACTGCAATATCCTAGCACTACGCACAGACTGTACATACTCACAATCTTCCGTTTAGAATTACAGCGAACACACATTCAGCATTTGAAAGCATTTTATTTACACATCTTCAGGGTGTGACTTCTGTAGCGCTGACTGGTCACCCACTTCATGTCATTTACGGGGTGCGGAGGGGTTAATCTTTATGTAAACCAAAGTAAGCGTAAAGGGCAACAAAGACAACTGACAGAATGATCCCAATCACCACAGACGCAATATTCAGATGTAAGGTCGTACGAGAGTGTTTTCCTGCCGTGGACCAGTCGCTCCGGGCCGTAGCGTCTCGTGTCTGAAAAAATAAAAGACGTCATTAAGGCCAGTAAGTGACAACTATCATTTCTCAGCCACTTACCGCTATTTCTATGAATATCTTCTGTATAATAATGATATATACTCTGTGTACAGGGCCGGCTCCAGGCCTACTAGCACCCTGAGCTAGAAAATTTCAAAGCGCCCCCTCCCATCCTCTATGCATGCGCGCTCCTGTGAAAGTGGGCGTGGCCTCCTGGAAAAGTGGGCATGGCCTCACAACTTCATATTAACAAACTGTAAATAAATATATTTTCACACCCCCTCTACGCACACAATTAGCAGCCTTACACATAACAGCCACAGTAGTGTTCCTTACACACAATGTCTCCAGTATAGTGCCAGATACACATAATGTCTCCAGTATAGTGCCAGCTACACATAATGTCTCCAGTATAGTGCCAGATACACATAATGTCTCCAGTATAGTGTCAGCTACACATAATGCCCCCAGTATAGTGCCAGATACACATAATGTCTCCAGTATAGTGCCAGATAGACATAATGTCTCCAGTATAGTGCCAGATACACATAATTTCTCCAGTATAGTGCCAGATACACATAATGTCTCCAGTATAGTGCCAGATACACATAATGTCTCCAGTATAGTGCCAGATGCACATAATGTCTCCAGTATAGTGCCAGATACACATAATGTCTCCAGTATAGTGCCAGATACACATAATGTCTCCAGTATAGTGTCAGATACACATAATGTCTCCAGTATAGTGCCAGATACACATAATGCCTCCAGTATAGTGCCAGATACACATAATGTCTCCAGTATAGTGCCAGATACACATAATGCCCCCAGTATAGTGCCAGATACACATAATGTCTCCAGTATAGTGCCAGATAGACATAATGTCTCCAGTATAGTGCCAGATACACATAATGTCTCCAGTATAGTGCCAGATACACATAATGTCTCCAGTATAGTGCCAGATACACATAATGTCTCCAGTATACTGCCAGATACACACAATGTCTCCAGTATATTGCCAGATACACATAATGGGGTAAATTTACTAAGATTCGTAATTTCCGAAAAAAGGTCAAAGTTCAATCACGAATGACATCGACAGTGTAAAACTGCAACTTTTTGAATTGATTACGATGGATTTACTAAGCTGTCGTATTCGGGTTTTTCTTTTCTTCCGATGTCGATGTCATTCGTGGTTTTTTACCTATTTTTACGGCAGTGATTAGCAAAACACTGCCGACTTTTTTTACAATCAATCTCGGCCGGATCTGTGTGATCCGTGCTGGGGTTTATTTTTTTTTTTTTTTTTATTAAACACTGTAAAATAATTAAAAAAATTGCGTGGGGTCCCCCCTCCTAAGCATAACCAGCCTCGGGCTCTTTGAGCCGATCCTGGTTGCAAAAATATGGGGGAAAAAATGACAGGGGTTCCCCCATATTTAAGCAACCAGCATCGGGCTCTGCGCCTGGTCCTGGTCCCAAAAATACGGGGGACAAAAAGAGTAGGGGTCCCCCGTATTTTTAAAACCAGCACCGGGCTCCACTAGCTGGACAGATAATGCCACAGCCGGGGGTCACTTTTATATAGTGCCCTGCGGCCGTGGCATCAAAAATCCAACTAGTCACCCCTGGCCGGGGTACCCTGGGGGAGTGGGGACCCCTTCAATCAAGGGGTCCCCCCCCCCCAGCCACCCAAGGGCCAGGGGTGAAGCCCGAGGCTGTCCCCCCCCATCCAATGGGCTGCGGATGGGGAGGCTGATAGCCTTTGTTGTAAAAGAAAAGATATTGTTTTTAGTAGCAGTACTACAAGGCCCAGCAAGCCTCCCCCGCATGCTGGTACTTGGAGAACCACAAGTACCAGCATGCGACGGAAAAACGGGCCCGCTGGTACCTGTAGTACTACTACTAAAAAAATACCCAAAAAAAGACAAGACACACACACCGTGAAAGTAAAGATTTATTACATACATCCACACAAACATACATACATACTTACCTTATGTTCACACGCAGGTCGGTCCTCTTCTCCAGTAGAATCCAAGGGGTACCTGTTGAAGAAATTATACTCACGAGATCCAGGGGTCCAGGCTCCTCGGGAAATCCAGGGGTAATCCACGTACTTGCATAAAATAAGAAAACGGAAAGCCGAGCCACGAACTGAAAGGGGCCCCATGTGTTCACATGGGACTCCTTTCCACGAATGCCAGAAACCCACTCTGACTGATGTCTAAGTGGGTTTCTTCAGCCAATCAGGGAGTGCCACGTTGTAGCACTCTCCTGATCGGCTGTGTGCTCTTGTCATCACTGACAGGCGGCACACGGCAGTGTTACAATGTAGCGCCTATGCGCTCCATTGTAACCAATGATGGGAACTTTCTGCCCTGCGGTTGACCTAAAGTGACGTCACCGCTGAGCAGAAAGTTCCCATCATTGGTTACAATGTAGCGCATAGGCGCTACATTGTAACACTGCCGTGTGCTGCCTGTCAGTGAGGACAAGAGCACACAGCTGATCAGGAGAGTGCTACAACGTGGCGCTCCCTGATTGGCTGAAGAAACCCACTTAGCCAGAAGGCAAAGTGGGTTTCTTGCATTCGGGGAAAGGTGACCCATGTGCAAACATGGGTCCCCTTTCAGTTCGTGGTCGGGACACCGTTTTTTTATTTTTGGCAAGTACGTGGCTTAACCCTGGATTTGCCGAGGAGCCTGGACCCCTGGATCTCGTGAGTATAATTTATTCAACAGGTACCCTTGGATTCTACTGGACAAGAGGACCGACCTGCGTGGGGCCATAGGTAAGTATGTATGTATGTGTGTATGTAAGTAATAAAATTATACTTTCACGGTGTGTGTGTCTTGTCTTTTTTTGGGTATTTTTTTAGTGGTAGTACTACAGGTACCAGCGGGCCCGTTTTTCCGCCGCATGCTGGTACTTGTGGTTCTCCAAGTACCAGCATGCGGGGGAGGCTTGCTGGGACTTGTAGTACTGCTACTAAAAACAATATCTTTTATTTTACAACAAAGGCTATCAGCCCTCCCATCCGCAGCCCATTGGATGGGGGGGGACAGCCTCGGGCTTCACCCCTGGCCCTTGGGTGGCTGGGGGGGGGACCCCTTGATTGAAGGGGTCCCCACTCCCCCAGGGTACCCCGGCCAGGGGTGACTAGTTGGATTTTTGATGCCACGGCCGCAGGGCGCTGTATAAAAGTGACCCCCGGCTGTGGCATTATCTGTCCAGCTAGTGGAGCCCGGTGCTGGTTTTAAAAATACGGGGGACCCCTACTCTTTTTGTCCCCCGTATTTTTGGGACCAGGACCAGGCGCAGAGCCCGATGCTGGTTGCTTAAATATGGGGGAACCCCTGTCATTTTTTTCCCCATATTTCTGCAACCAGGATCGGCTCAAAGAGCCCGAGGCTGGTTATGCTTAGGAGGGGGGACCCCACGCAATTTTTTTAGCAAAAATAAGCACTTTCACACCCCTTCCCACTGATATACATGCACGGATCTCATGGATCCCTGCATGCATCTCAAATCACGGATAAAAAAAGCAGGTCTGTTTTTTTTTTTAGGACTTTTTTACGAGTTGTAATTTTTCACGGCAGTGTTTTGTGTTTTTTTGCTTTGCACTTCTTAGTAAATGACCGAGATTCATACTTAAACAGCCGCGTTTTGACCGATGGTGTATTCATTCGTAATTTTTTACCTGAACTAGCAAAAAATTACGAATGCCCTCATCACTGCCGTGATTAGTGTTTAGTAAATGACCGAGATTTACCGAGATGACACTTTGATGAAAAAACGGCATCTCGGTCAAAATCGGGAGCTTAGTAAATATACCCCAATGTCTCCAGTATAGTGCCAGATACACATAATGTCTCCAGTATAGTGCCAGATACACATAATGTCTCCAGTATAGTGCCAGATACACATAATGTCTCCAGTATAGTGCCAGATACACATAATGCCCCCAGTATAGTGCCAGATACACATAATGTCTCCAGTATAGTGCCAGATACACATAATGTCTCCAGTATAGTGCCAGCTACACATAATGTCTACAGTAGTGCAGTGCCAGATAGACATGATATACCCCCCAGCAGTGCCAGATAGACATGACATGCCCCCCAGCAGTGCCAGCTACACATGACATGCCCCCCAGCAGTGCCAGCTACACATGACATGCCCCCCAGCAGTGCCAGCTACACATGATAGTGTTCACTCTAGGATTTTTTTAGGGCAGGGTGCTGATCACGGGGAGGGCACATTTGCATTCGGGAGGGCACATTTTTAAGTTAGAAGGGCAAAATTATGTGCATACCGTAATGCTTGGTGCTTCCCTTGCGAAATCATGGACAATGCGCAGCAAAAATTTAGGGCCGTTGCTTCGTGGGGAAGGGGCGTGGTCACATAGTGGCAATTCGCATTACACCACACAGTAGTGCAGCTAATACACATTGCACCAGGTAGAACCTCCAATACACACTGCGACAGGTAGAGCACATTATACACTTTGCGCCAGGCAGAGCACGTTATACACTTTGTGCCAGACAGAGCACGTTATACACTTTGCGCCAGGCAGAGCGCGTTATACACTTTGTGCCAGACAGAGCACGTTATACACTTTGCGCCAGGTAGAGCACTGAGACACGGGAACACTACATGATATGACCCCAGCCGTGCCAGCTACACTTGACATGCCCCCCAGAAGTTCCAGATAGACATGATATGCCCCCCAGCAGTGCCAGCTACACATGATATGCCCCCCCAGCAGTGCCAGCTACACTTGACATGCCCCCCAGCAGTGCCAGCTACACATGACATGCCCCCGCAGCAGTGCCAGATGCATACGACATTCCCCGCAGCAGTGCCAGATGCACATGACATGCACCCCCAGCAGGGCCAGATACACATGACATGCCCCCAGCAGTGCCAGATGCAAATGACATGCCCCCCAGCAGTGCCAGATGCACATGACATGCCCCCCAGCAGTGCCAGATACATAAATGCCCCCACAGTGCCAGATATGCCCCCACAGTGCCAGATACATAAATGCCCCCACAGTGCCATATACATAAATGTCCACACAGTGCCAGATATGCCCCCACATTGCCAGATACATAAATGCCCACACAGTGCCAGATATGCCCCCACATTGCCAGATACATTAATGCCTCCCACAGTGCCAGATATGCCCCCACATTGCCAGATACATAAATGCCCACACAGTGCCAGATATGCCCCCACAGTGCCAGATACATTAATGTCCCCACAGTGCCAGATACATTAATGCCCCCACAGTTCCAGATACATAAATGCCCCCACAGTTCCAGATATGCCCCCATAGTGCCAGATACATTAATGCCTCCCACAGTGCCAGATATGCCCCCACAGTGCCAGATACATAAATGCCCCCCACAATGCCAGATACATTAATGCCCCCACAGTGCCAGATACATTAATGCCCCCCACAGTGCCAGATACATAAATGCCCCCACAGTGCCAGATACATAAATGCCCCCACAGTTCCAGATATGCCCCCATAGTGCCAGATACATAAATGCCCCCCACAGTGCCAGATACATAAATGCCCCCACAGTTCCAGATACATTAATGCCCCCACAGTACCAGATATGTCCCCACAGTGCCAGGTACATTAATGCCCCCCACAGTGCCAGATACATTAATGCCCCCCACAGTGCCAGATATGCCCCCACAGTGCCAGATACATTAATGCCCCCCACAGTGCCAGATATGCCCCCAGAGTGCCAGATACATTAATGCCCCAACAGTTCCAGATATGCCCCCACAGTGCCAGATACATTAATGCCCCCCACAGTGCCAGATACATTAATGCCCCCACAGTTCCAGATACATAAATGCCCCCACAGTTCCAGATATGCCCCCACAGTGCCAGATACATTAATGCCTCCCACAGTGCCAGATATGCCCCCACAGTACCAGATACATAAATGCCCCCCCACAATGCCAGATACATAAATGCCCCCACAGTTACAGATACATAAATGCCCCCCACAGTGCCAGATACATAAATGCCCCCACAGTTCCAGATACATTAATGCCCCCACAGTACCAGATATGTCCCCACAGTGCCAGGTACATTAATGCCCCCCACAGTACCAGATATGCCCCCACAGTGCCAGATACATAAATGCCCCCCACAATGCCAGATACATAAATGCCCCCACAGTGCCAGATACATAAATGCCCCCACAGTTCCAGATATGCCCCCATAGTGCCAGATACATTAATGCCCCCACAGTGCCAGATACATTAATGCCCCCCACAGTGCCAGATACATAAATGCCCCCACAGTGCCAGATACATAAATGCCCCCACAGTTCCAGATATGCCCCCATAGTGCCAGATACATAAATGCCCCCCACAGTGCCAGATACATAAATGCCCCCACAGTTCCAGATACATTAATGCCCCCACAGTACCAGATATGTCCCCACAGTGCCAGGTACATTAATGCCCCCCACAGTGCCAGATACATTAATGCCCCCCACAGTGCCAGATATGCCCCCACAGTGCCAGATACATTAATGCCCCCCACAGTGCCAGATATGCCCCCAGAGTGCCAGATACATTAATGCCCCCACAGTTCCAGATATGCCCCCACAGTGCCAGATACATTAATGCCCCCCACAGTGCCAGATACATTAATGCCCCCACAGTTCCAGATACATAAATGCCCCCACAGTTCCAGATATGCCCCCACAGTGCCAGATACATTAATGCCCCCCCACAGTGCCAGATATGCCCCCACAGTGCCAGATACATTAATGCCCCCCACAGTGCCAGATATGCCCCCACAGTGCCAGATACATATATGTGTGCTCTGTAGGGGTGCTGCTGCAGTCACTTTGGTGTATATGTGCTGTGTTAGGGGTGCTGTCCAGGCTGTCCCTGGTGTTATTGCCGGGTGCTGCAGCTGAACATGGGTGTTGCTGTCCTGGCTGTCACTGTGTTGTACAGGGGGCGGGGGCACTGTGAAATATAGGGGTGCTGATGTCTTAATAACGTTACACTGGCCCTGTCTGCTATAAATATTCAGGGGTGCAGTTCTTACAAATAAAAGTACACTGGTTCTATATGCTGTAAGAATACAGGGGCGCTGTGAAAATAAAGGGGCACTGTTCTGTGTGCTGTAATAATAAAGGGGTGCTGTCCTGTGAAATGGAGAACAATTTGGAGGAAAAAATAGTGGAAGATCAAGAACCACTTCCAGTTCCTAGTACTAGTGCTGAAGCTGCTGCTGCCACCAGTCACGATGCAGTTCCATCAACGTCGTCTGCTAAGGCCGATGCCCAATGTCCTAGAGGGCGTGTAAAATCCAAGAAGCAAAAAATAATAATCAGAAAAAAAAGAAATGATCTGACGAGAAACGTAAAATTGGCAATATACCATTCACGACACGAAGTGGCAAGGAAAGGCTAAGGCATTGGCCTATGTTCATGACTGGTGGCTCAGCTTCTCATGAGGATGGAAGCCCTCCTCCCTCTCGAAAAATTAGAAAAATTAAGCTTGTTAAAGTACAGGAAAATACAACTGTGCGTTCGCATTCAGAGATATCACAAATCCCCCAGGAGAGTCCAAGTGTGTCCGCGGTTGCGATGTCTAGACCTGACCTTCTCAAAACTGTATGGAGAGGGGAGGCTCCTTCCACCATTTGCATGCCCCCTGCAAGTGCTGGGAAAAGCACCGCCAGTTGCTGATATTGAGATTGAAGATGTCACTGTAGACGTACACAAGGATGAGGAGGATATGGGTGTAGCTGGCGGTAAGGAGGAAGTTGACGATGAGGATTCTGCTGGTGATGTGGTTTGTTTGAATAGGTCAACAGTGGAGACAGTTGTTGACCGTGGGATGAGAAAGCCCATTGTCATTCCTGGGCAAAATACCCAAAAAGCCACCTCTTCAGTGTGGAATTATTTCTCCACAAATCCGGATAACAGGTGTCAAGCCGTCAATCCGTAATAAGTAGGGGTAAGGACGATAACCACCTAGGAACATCCTCCCTTATACGTCACCTGCAGTGCATTCATCAGAGGTCATTGTCAATTTCAGAAACTTTCGGTAAGAGCATTATCAGTCCACTGACACCTAAATCCCTTCTTCCTCTTGTACCCAAGCTCCTACAAGCCACACCACCAACTCCCTCAACGTCAATTTCCTCCTCAGTCAGGAAGGTCAGTAGTGCTGCAGGCAGGGCCGGTGCTAGGGTGTTTGGCGCCTCCCTGCAAACTATAAATTTGCGCCTCCCATACTTTACAAAGGGACAGTGCCCCCTGTAGCAGTGACGCTTATACACAATGCCCCCTGTAGTAGTTACGCTTACACACACCATGCCCCCTGTAGTAGTGACACTTAAACACACAACGCCCCCCTAGTAGTAGTGACGCTTACGCACACAATGCCCCCTGTAGTAGTGACGCTTACACACAACGCCCCCTAGTAGTAGTGATGCTTACACACAACGCCCCCTGCAGTAGTGATGCTTACACACCACGCCCCCTGTAGTAGTGATGCTTACACACCACGCCCCCTGTAGTAGTGATGCTTACACACAACGCCCCCTGTAGTAGTGACGCTTACACACAACGCCCCCTAGTAGTAGTGATGCTTACACACAACGCCCCCTGCAGTAGTGATGCTTACACACCACGCCCCCTGTAGTAGTTACGCTTACACACCACGCCCCCCTAGTAGTAGTGACGCTTACACACAACACTCCCTGGAGTAGTTACGCTTACACACAATGCCCCCTAGTAGTAGTGACGCTTACACACAACACTCCCTGGAGTAGTTACGCTTACACACAACTCCCCCTAGTAGTAGTGATGCTTACAAACAACGCCCCCTGTAGTAGTGATGCTTACACACAACGCCCCCTGTAGTAGTGACGCTTACACACAACGCCCCCTAGTAGTAGTGATGCTTACATACAACGCCCCCCTAGTAGTAGTGATGCTTACAGACAACGCCCCCTGTTGTAGTAGTGATGCTTACACACAATGCCCCCTAGTAGTAGTGATGCTTACACACAATGCCCCCTAGTAGTAGTGACGCTTACACACAACGCCCCCTGTAGTAGTGACGCTTACACACAACGCCCCCTAGTAGTAGTGATGCTTACATACAACGCCCCCCTAGTAGTAGTGATGCTTACACACAACGCCCCCTGTAGTAGTGATGCTTACACACAATGCCCCCTAGTAGTAGTGATGCTTACATACAACGCCCCCTAGTAGTAGTGATGCTTACACACAACACCCCCTGTAGTAGTGATGCTTACACACAACGCCCCCTGTAGTAGTGATGCTTACACACAATGCCCCCTAGTAGTAGTGATGCTTACACACAACGCCCCCTGTTGTAGTAGTAATGCTTACACACAATGCCCCCTGTAGTAGTGATGCTTACATACAACGCCCCCTAGTAGTAGTGATGCTTACACACAACGCCCCCTGTAGTAGTGATGCTTACACACAATGCCCCCTAGTAGTAGTGATGCTTACACACAACGCCCCCTGTTGTAGTAGTAATGCTTACACACAATGCCCCCTGTAGTAGTGATGCTTACATACAACGCCCCCTAGTAGTAGTGATGCTTACACACAACGCCCCCTGTAGGAGTGACGCTTGCACACAACACCCCCTAGTAGTAGTGACGCTTACACACAATGCCCCCTAGTAGTAGTGACGC